>NC_134829.1:5510702-5810702 GCF_004210375.1 Tachypleus tridentatus | reverse complement strand
TTCATTTAAAAAGTTATTAATTAATAGACCTTTCAAGGATTAGTTTTTATTCATAATTTCTTAGGATCTATAGTAAATGTCAGACTATATTGTTCCAGGCAAGATTTATAAAAAGTTGAACTAATATGTAACTAAATGGAATGTATTGCTTATAATTGCTAATGAAGAGGGAATTGTTGTATGTAATTATTAGTGAAATAGAAACCGTGATGCAGTGACTAGTGAACTAAGTCTTGTTGTGTATCATTACCAGTGGAGTGTGTACTGTCATGTGTAACTCTCACTGATTTGTGTGTTTTGTGTGCAATAACTATTGCAAAAGAAAAATGCAGTGTGTATACTAACTTATATGTAATATAAATACTATCCTGTGTAGAGATATCTATTCAAATATTTATAATTTTGTTAATTCTGTGTTGTATGTGAAAATACAAGATTTAATGTAATTTTCTAGGTATAGAGTACACGATGCCGTTAAGAGAGAATGACAACAGTAATAACTCGGATACTCTGGATGGAGACAGCTCCCAGTTAAACAGTACCACTGGAGCAGCTACAAAGCAAGAAGAAACAGAGTTTGTTCAGATGTTTTTAATATGTTGAAGTTGTTATAAATGTCTGATTATATAAACAAACTGTGTGCTACCTAAAAATTACATTTAAATTTGTTTTACAGAATAGACCTCTCTTTTCCAGAGATGAATTACACTGTAACAAAATTTTCTCTTGTTCCTGGACACAGTGTTATCTCCCTATTGTTTATGCCTAAAGTAAATGGCAAAGACTTATTTTTCTCTTCAAACTTTGCTTTTGTAACCTGGGTAATGAAATTTTCAAACTTACTCATTTTCCAGAACATTCCAAGTTGATTCAGTGCTGAGAAGCTGATAGAGAATTTTCTCAAACTTATAAGAATTTTCAAGAACTTTCTAGAATGTTGTAGAACTTTTGAGAATTTTCTAGAACTTTCCATAGTAATAGATATAGAGAGGCTCACCACTTCAGTTTAGTTCTAGCTGCCTAAGTGAACACACACAGACCTATCTAATTCTATCAGAGATGTCATCAAGAAGCTGCAAGCATTCTCCAGATGCATTCTGCTACGTATGTGGCCAATTTGTCAAGACAAGAGTGAAAAAAGTACTTTGTGACAGCATCTGCTAAGATGTGTGAAGCCTACAAGACATATTTCAGCATGTCTGTTGGGGACCAAGACAAACCCTGGGTACCTCATTTTACCTACGAGCCCTGAACAAAAATTCTAGAAGGTAAGACGGACAAGTTTTGCTTGCTTGAATAGTAAGATTTTATATTATGCAAATTTTAGACCTTTTAAAATTTAAATATCTTTCGGTGCACCTCAAAGAGGAATACACCAGCATCAGGACCTTACTAGAAGCCTTGAAGTATGATGAATATGGCTGGGAGGTTATCAGATACTTCAAAATGATGACATTCCTGATGGGTCTCCAAGGAGGGTTTACCAAGTTACCTTGTTATCTTTGCCTTTAGGACAAAAGGTACACCGCAGTGCACTACAACAGGAAGCACAAGCCACAACAGACCGAGTTCTCTGTGGGGAGACACAATGTCAAGTGTGAGCCACTAGTGGACCTCCAGGTGTTGTTCTCACCATTACACTGGGTCTTATGAAACAATTTGTCACAGCTCTTGATGAGGAGTCTGCAGCTTTCAAGTACCTTCGAGACTTCTTACCTGAGGTGTTTGAGGTCACAGCTTGTGTCTTCATTGGACCACAAATAAAGAAGATCCTGGAGTGCATCAAATTCCTCAAGAAGATCAGTAGGAAGGGATAAAAAGCTTGGCAGATTTTTACAGTGAATTGAGGCTTCTTGGACAATCACAAGGCCAAAGATTATGTGGAACTTGTTGAGGCTCTGGTGAAGAACTACGTTAAAATGGGCAGCAGGATGTCCCTGAAAGTCTGTATCCTTGACGCTCATCTTGATAAATTCAAGGAGAACATGGGAGCATACTCAGAGGAGCAAGGCGAGAGCTTCCAAAAGATATACTGGACTTTGAATACCACTACCAAGGAGTGTATAACGAAAACATGATGGGAGACTATATTTGGGAGTTGATACGTGAAAGTGATTTACATTACAGTCGCAAATCACGAAAAATTACTCACTTCTAAACATTTTTGTATAACTTTAGTATAAATACATGTAAATCTTGATTCATATGTTGCTTTATTCAGACCTTATGTAAATGAAAATGTGCAAATTTGTCTGTTTTTGCATAGAAAATAGATTAATTTCTAAACTTCATTATCCAGGTCACAAAAGCAAAGTTTGAAGGGAAAAATGGCAATTTTCTGTACTTTTACAACATAAGGAATTAAGAAATAACACATACCATCCAGGAACAAAATTTGTGTTACATAGTGTTATCTTGGTGGTTTTATAATGTTGGCCTTCCTCCTTTGAGGATGAATTACCCTGGTGCTTTAATAAGGTATATTTTCTGAAGTCATTCATGTTTCTTGGTTCACTGTTTTCACAATACTTGTGTTATCAGTAGTTAGTATATTAAACTGAGTTTAACATCTTTAAATGATTAGTTTGTTGAAATTCTTATTTCAGGAGTGTAAGCTAAAGTTTAACATTATATTTTGGTAATAAATTTTAATTGGATTCAGTAAAACTTGAAGTGTGTGTTGAAATGTTGAAAAGTAATTTGTTCATGTACAATGAATTTAGAAAAGTTATTACATAAGTCTGTAGAATTGTTCAGGAAAAGGATGTGCCTATAAAAGTATATAGAATTGTTCAGAAAAAAGGATGTGCCTATAGAAGTATATAGAATTGTTCAGGAAAAGGATGTGCCTAATAAAGTCTATATAATGATTTAGGAAAGGGATGGATCTCTTAATTCGGTCGAATAGTCTTGCTGTTTTAAGCCACTGTTGCAGCATCCTGTACGTGTATGTGTGTGTGTCTGTTGTGATGTTGTTCTCAAAATAGTAATTTTTATTTATTGAATTTTGTGAGAAAACTTTCCATAGGAATCTAGAGATTACTCTGATAGAAACAGTGTGTTATATTATAAAATTCAGTCTCATTTGATCTCTTAAAATTGGTTTTTATTACTTTGAAAACCTTCACTTTGTAACAGTTTAGTTTTGGTTCTTTAATGTAGAGGACTTGTGGCGAATAAAGATTGTGAACTTAAAGATGCAGAAAGTGATGAAGAACCCGTGACCTGGTTGGAAAGTCTTGGACTCAGCCAGCTAGATTTTCCATCTCTGAATGCTCATAAAATGAAACTGTAACCTTTATGCTGATTCATTCCTGTTTTGTGATAAAAGTTTTTTAAAGGACTATTTAATTTATTTAAACTTTACTTTTAAATTTAAATCCCCATATTAAGTGTAGGTTTATGATGTATTTTATACTTAAAATGTAGGCCCATGAAGGCTAATATAGCACAGTCTACCAGCATGATTGTGTACCTAATTTGTTTCCTACTTCTGTAGTTTACTACATCAAGTTTTGCTAAATGTTAATTATGTCAAACTTCCTCCATTTGACATTGATAGTAGAATTTGGTCATTAGATCCTTTTTGAACATTGAATCAGTGAAGTTTACCTTAACAGTACTCCAGACAAAAGGAAAAACATAAAAAAATTGATAGACGACCTCCGTCCCTTGTCTGTGTGAGAGGACCTGACATTCAAGCCCTTTTCAACTTTTTGTTAAACAGCAGATCGTGTATTGCCAACAGTGGTCCATTAGCTGGAATACCTCCAACTCTTCTTGCCCCAGTAGGATTCTCTGGAGCAACTCTTCGAAACCTGAAGGTATGTTACAAATACTAAAACTTGGACTTTGTGTCTTATTAAGAAAGACAGACTAATGAACATGATATGATACAAGAGGGTATGTGTAGCAGTAATGAAACACTGAATCCTATAATGTAAGTTTCCTACACACACACAAAACATAACTATTGTGTACAAAACTGGCCAACTTTTGAGTCTGTTCAGATGACACATCTGTAAGAATTTATAACTGTTTGTTAACCTTCTCCAAGGATAATGTTGGCAGCCCATAAATAAATTCTAGCTCAAGTAAGTAGGTTTTCATAAAAATAAAGAGTAATAGATTAGAAGTTTGTACCACATGTGATCCAATCTTGCCAACTTTCACCCTGCTAATATTAACCCACTCACAATGATCTCTTAACACTCGCAGGTTAGTTGGATGTCTCTTCTTTCACAGAATAAAGTATGTAAGTATACTGTGTATTAAGCTGTAAACCTTTGATTCTTTCAAGATGATCATTATTGGAAGAAAAAAATTACCAAAAATATGTTCAAACCAATTAAAGTAGAAGAGTTTTTTAATTATAATATGTCTTCAAGGAAGGGGTGTAACCATTTCTGTGAAACAGAGTGAGGCCCAATTGGTAAGTGTATTTTTTTTAATTATAATATGTCTTCAAGGAAGGTGTAACCATTTCTGTGGAACAGAGTGAGGCCCAGTTGGTAAGTGTATTTTTTTTAAAATTATAATATGTCTTCAAGGAAGGGGTGTAACCATTTCTGTGAAACAGAGTGAGGCCCAATTGGTAAGTGTATTTTTTTTTAATTATAATATGTCTTCAAGGAAGGGGTGTAACCATTTCTGTGGAACAGAGTGAGGCCCAATTGGTAAGTGTATTTTTTTTTTTAATTATAATATGTCTTCAAGGAAGGGGTGTAACCATTTCTGTGGAACAGAGTGAGGCCCAGTTGGTAAGTGTATTTTTTTTTAAATTATAATATGTCTTCAAGGAAGGGGTGTAACCATTTCTGTGGAACAGAGTGAGGCCCAGTTGGTAAGTGTATTGTTCTATAGATCTGAGGAAGAAAAAATTGTATTCCTCACCTCGGGACTGGGTGCATTATGGTCAACTCCCACTGTTCAGTCTGACAATGGATGATAATGAGTGTATTCCTTACCTTTTGTCCACCATTTAAATTAGGTGCAGATAGCCTTCAGACAGGTTTATGCAAATTTAACAAATATTAACATTACATGTCTTCACCCTCTCTTCTGGCTTGTCTTTATTAATTTTCCATCTTGTGGCTACATGATATATCTCTAATTGTTTTGTTAGCTTTACACTGTTAAGTTTCAGTTTTGTTTCTGTATTATAATTACCTCTTCCACTACAAATTATGCTTTAACCCCTCTGTGTGTTTTGTCAGCAAGTATTCTTCAAAATGGCTTAATGGATTTGGATGAAAGAAAGCTGTTAAATATTTGGACAATAATTCACCTTAGAAGTGATTAGTTGTAGAGAGTAGGACACAGCGAGGTCCCCCTCCCTTACCAAGAAACAACAACAAATCTATTAATGTGGGAAATACTTTGACTATTTTTGCTCTATAAATCAAAGATGGTCAGATTAATAAAACTTAGTAGACACAATTATATTATTCCTCATTCTTCTACCAAAAATGGCCTCTGTACATTGATAACAATGGACATATTTGCCTGCTTGTGATAGCCACACATGATCAGTGCTGAGTGGAAGAGATATTCACTCTACTGAAAACTGTTCTACTTCCAACTGTTCCTGATAACCTAATGTTATTTTCCAGGTTTCTTTCTATGTTATATCCCTACTCTTTCTGTTGGATTCTAATTTGATATGTTGAAAGTCAAAGTTTGAACCTCATCAAAAATAATTTTTTTCTAATTTCACAAAAGATGAGGAAAACACTTAAGTAGATTTTGATTGAAAAGAAAACCAAGACAGAATATCACGAGTTGTACTTCATGTGTTAGGCATTAAAAATATTAGGAAAATGGTAAATTGTGCATTTACAGAAACATTTGTGTATCTCCAATCAATGTAAGTAGTGTTTGGCACTAAGTAAGTGATTTTAAAAATTAGTTTTATAATATCTAACTTTAAATGGTCAATTAGAGAGTTATAAAAGTACAGCTTGAAGTTATATTTAGGCTTTACTGTTATATTATTCCTTGATTTAAAAATAAATGTTAATTGTATCTTCAGGTCAGACAGAGCTGCATCAGACAAGGAATGAGTGATCTCCAGATGATTGAAGTTTCTGGCCCTGTCCTACCCAGTGCTTTACACGGCCTCTGTTCCCTTTTCCAGTCCACTCAGGAAGAATTCTCGGCCCACATGGCAACCCACGAACCCACGATATCTTTCAACGGAGCTTTTTCGAGGTCCCCTGGATCTGGGGCTTCTGGGCCCCCACCAGTGTTTGCTATTGAAACACTAAGTGACTGTGGCCTACCTTCCGAGTTTCTAGAACTGATTTGTTCTGAAAATCATGTTGCTGATGTGGTTGATCTGAACATTGTAAAGTATAGAAAGGGATTGTATACATGGAATACCTAATTCTGTTGTCTTTTCTTAAAGCAGGAGCTAATTTATTCGAGGTTCACTGTTACAAAACACACCCCATGTAATGTACAAATATATAAACAACTCACAGTAAAGGGTTTTCACTTAAAGATGATTTCCAGATATTTTGTGAGTGGAAAAGATAATGTATTAGGTTTACCATAGTATAAGACATTACTATTTTTAAAAGATACATCATTAACTGTTATCTGAAGACAGTATGTTTATAAAATCAGTGATTTAGGGTTTTCCAACTTTGGTTTTTATCTTGTATTATATTATTAAAACAATACACAAACTTTCTCTGCAGTCTTCCCCACCAACTAAACATGTAGTTAATTTTAGTTGTTTACTTGGATCTCTAAGCTGTATGTATTTATTAATGTGATTGTCATAACTATTCCTGAAAATTACAATTTCCCATCGTTCCTCATAATTGTCAAATGTTTTATGAACTTTGCATCAGAACTGGATTAGAATGTCTTGTTTGTATATTGTTAAAGTTTAGAACTTAACCGTATTACAACCCACGTACGACAGTGAATGTCACTTGTGACATCATTCTGTGTCGATTGGTAATGGAAACTTTTTAACCAATTGTACTTTGTGTAAATAATTATACAATAAAAACTGACTGCTCCAAACAAAGGCTCAACGCTAAACAATAACTTAAGATTTTGCACTATCTTAAAGGCAATTCATAATCCAACTCCAGTATGATAAAAGATTTAGTAGTTAATATTTTTGAAATTGATGTGTGCTCAAATGCATAACATAGAAATAGTAAAATACACTTTGTGTCAAATGTTTTTATTAGTTATAACTGAAACATTACAACTAATAATTATTGGCAAAATATCTGCTTTTTGTCGCATACTGCTCTACCCTTTTATCTCTTAACAGTTACTTCAAACATTTTAACTCCAGGGAAGTTTCCTTATTTAAACATATTGGTTAATGACCTTACTGAGATAATTATAATTAACAGCTGGTCATACATAGGGTTTTGTTAGAAAGCATATTTAAGAAAACCTGGAGAGAGACTGGACTATCACATTCCACAATATTGTAAACATCCAGTGCTCAATAAAACAACTTGAGAGAGAGAGATACTGGACTATCACATTCCACAATATTGTAAACATCCAGTGTTCAATAAAAACAACTTGGAGAGAGAGATACTGGACTATCACACTCCACAATATTGTAAACATCCAGTGTTCAATAAAAACAACTTGGAGAGAGAGATACTGGACTATCACATTCCACAATATTGTAAACATCCAATGTTGAATAAGGCTGAAAGTGTTAGATATATTACATGATATATTTAGATATTTTTAATCACAGAATAATGCAATGGTGTATTTTATGTAAGAAACGATGAAATTCAACAGATGTGAGAATGCATTTTGCTATTGGTAAAGAAAAACTTGGGTAAAAAGATGCTACTATTAATAATTCATTATGAAGTTTTATAAGTATCAAATACTAAACTTACTGATAGACTAAATAATGTTATTAAAATTTCAAATTCAGCGGTATTTAATAAAATAAATTGTAGCATAGGAAATGTTTCAACTTGAGTTATGAAACAGTTTACTGTTCGTTAGAAGGATAAAAAATATTCTATTTTACCATACAATAGTTGGCGTTTGTTTGCGTAACAATAGATGGCGCTCTTAAAGCTGTTATTGATTTTAATGTAAAGTTGCACATAAGCTCAATTAACCTTAATGTCGCACGTCGTTATGAAGAAGTAACAATTTATTTATCATCAGTATATTGTTACTGTTTTGTTTTGTTTTTATTTCGTGCAAAGCAACACGAGGGCTATCTGCGCTAGCCGTCCATGATTTAGCAGTGGAAGACTAAGTCATCACTACCAACTCTTGGGCTACTCTTTTACTAATGAATAGTGGGATTGACCGTAACTTAACGTCCCCACATTTGGTGTGACGGGGACTCGAACCTCTTACTTTCGGATTACGAGTCGAGTGCCTTAACCTCCTGGTTAACAAAAGTATTGTTGTTTATTTGTATAATTTACGCAGTTCTTTTTCCAGACTCCAGGTGACATTTCTTTTTATCGTGCGTTTGTTTGCAATGGGCTGTGTTCTGCCCACCATGAGTATTTGGATATTCAGACTGTTTATACCAATAACTTCTTTCTATCCAATGTGCTATAAATCAGGTGGTATAATCTTTATTGTGTGTTCCAACTTCCCAGGTTTCCAACGTTAAAAATCAGGTTTCGATACCGTAGTTGGTAGAGTAATGGTGACTTAGTTTTCGTTTAAGAAAATAAAATTTTTGTTTAGTAAATTTCCACAAAAATCAACGTGATGTAGCCCTTACAGTGCATAATTAGTCTCGTGATTCATAGCATGCGCACGTTTTATTGGTGTCTCGACAGTAGAAATTACAACGTTAAGCGTCCATTTTGTAATGTTATTTTAGTGTCTATTAAAAAGTACAGGTAATTTAGGGAATAATTGAATAAAAATTACAAGCAACAATATGAAATTATAAAAAAATGTATAAATATCGATAAGGAAAGTGTATTAATATGAAGCAAAAACCCCTTCTGTCCAGTTGACTAGGGCGCTAGACTTGTAATCCCTGTAACAACAAATATTCTCGCCCTTTCAGTCATGGAGGCGTTGTGTGTTAAGAGTGAACCCCACCATTTGTTGCTAAAACAGCAGCCCAAAAATTGGCAATGGGTGATAATGACCAGTTGATTTTTCTCTAATCTTAAACTGCTACATTAGGGACAGCTAGCGCAGATAGGCCTCGTGTAGCTTTGCGCGAAATTAAAAAACAACAACAGCAAACTTTTCTACATTATTATAAAACTTTACATGCGTGACTAACTATTCTTGGATCAGAGTTTACGAATCTGTCTGGCAGACACCTAATTTTATTCAAGGAGTTCTCATAATTAACAAGTTTCGCCTAACTAACTGTGTCGTCTTACGTAAGTATGAATGTGACTGATATGTAAGGCTGACTATTTATGCAAACACTTAAAATAATTCGAGTTTCGTAAATGCGCTTGTACTGTGATGGAGTGATTTGATAACCTATCTGAAAAAAATATGGTGAATTTTAGATATAACCATAACATATATATAATATAAATATACAGACTTTAAAAGGTTATTTAGTTGCTTCATTGCAAGGAATAAAAAATAACATACTGACGTGGTTAAGAAAACTTTAAATTCTACCAACTTAACTATTTTATCTAAATAACGCAATTACGTGCAATTTTTGAAATTTGCATACTAGATAATTGCATTAGAATTTGGTGTATCAAGGAGAAATAAACATGGTAAAAATAAATAATTTTTAATTATTCATGTAAAAACATTTTCATTCAAATATTCGTTGTAAAAGTTATGCAATGAAGAGATACTTATTGAAGACACTAGATGGAGGAAAAAAGAATATGCGGTTAATGCAATAATAAATCATTTTTCATACGGTTCTTTGTCTTCAAATAACTGCATTAGTTTTGAAGAATCGAGAATGGTTATTAATTTATTACGTATTTTTCTGTGTCAAAAAAAAAGTTATGGTATTTGAATTTCAATTTATCTAAACGTGTGAAAGACGTAAAGCATAATGACACAAAGCTTAGAGACATTGTTTAAAATCGTAACAACAACAAAAATTATACTGTTAATGTATCTCAGTCATTAATTAACGAGTTGTGATTATTCACGACTGGAAATTCTACTGTACGTTGTATATCTTCTTCATAAATTCGAAATTTCCCAATAAAACAAGACTTCGCTACACTTACTCTTAAGTTAATTTGTTTCGTTGAATTTTACCCATGCTAACACACCGATCAAGGCACTCGACTCGTAACCCGAGGGTCGCGGGTTCGAACCCTCGCCCCTTTTAGCCATGAGGCGTTATAATGTGACGGTCAATCCACTATTCATTGGTAAAAAAGTAGCCCAAGAGTTGGTGGTGATGACTAGCTGCTTTCCATCTAGTCTTACACTGCTAAATTAAGGACGGCTGGCGCAGATAACCTTCGTGTAGCTTTGCGTAAAATAAAAAAAAAACAACGAACAAACACGCCGCTTACTAGAATAAATATACACAATTTCCTAGCCACTCTGCACTAACTGATCGAATGATGCACATTAGTGTAAATCAACTTCACAGTAAACAGTCTGTGAATAGATTTATTTTAAAGGATTTTTCACCGTTCAAAGACATTCAATAAGTAGGTCCATCAAAAATAAAACATCCTTATTTATATATCTTGTAAATATGGTATCTTATTTACTATAAGCTGAAATATACAATAAACTAAAACGCCACCTTTACTTACATTCTATTTCATAATTATTTCTTTCGTTGTATCTGGTTACAGAGAAGAACAGAAAGACAATGGGCTATGTTTAGTCCGCAGCAAATATCGAAACCCGATTTTTAGTGTCATAAGCCCTTCGACTTGTCGCCGAGCCATTCTTTACTTACACTGTTCCTGAAATAATAAATTATTGATGCTACCTTAAATATACATCATCCATATATATTTGTTATCTCTGTGTGTTTTCATGCTACGTGATAAAAGTTTCAAAGCCACTCAATCAACTGACAATAACAACAACAAAGTAAATAAGTGCTTTCCCTTAGTGGCTTAGTGTTACGTCTAAAGACTTAAAACGTTAAAAACTAAGTTTCAATATCTGTGTTGAGCACAGCAAAAAGATAACAGATTATGTAGTTTTGCGCTCAATAACAAATAAATAGTTAATAAACGTTTATGTATTAACTAATAAAACTCGTGTATGTAACAAATGATACAGAACTTTGTTCTACGATGGTTTTTTTATTTCTACAAATATGGCACGTTTAACTGTTCATCCTCCTCTGATGCTGATAAAACACTCAGTTACCTATTAATAAACTGCTATGCTTTTGTGCTCGAAGAAACAAAAACTACAAATTCTTAAGTTATCAGTAATTCCTCGTAAAAATAACTGAGTATTTATTCCCACGTGTGTTTTTTTGTGTGTTAAATTACGATAAGAGGCTTGTTCTAAGGGTACATCTGAAGTATTTCCCTAGGATTTTCCCTTTCAGTTGACTTGAACATGTCTGTTTGACTTCTAATAGCGAGTGTTTTTTTCTGCGCTGTTTAGCTGATCATTTAAGATGGTATCCATGATTCTCTGCTTTGAGAAGCATTACAAATATTTTTGGCATAACAGTTTTAATATCTTTACTTCTGTTCGTCCTCGTACAAGCATATATTCTCTCTTATCGGTGGATCAGCGGTAAGACTGATGGCCTATAACACAGAGATCCATCCTTGTGATAAGCATGACATGGATATCTTGATTTGAAGCTTTGCGATTAATTAAATAAAGAAGCATATTTACCTACGAACAGATGGCGCTCTTCGCTCTAATCTTTCTTACATTTAGCGATTATTAAGAGTTACTGGTGGTGACTTTTGACGTTTATCAGGTAGTCCAAATTTTATTTTTAAGCGGCTAATTTGGTTTTTGTGATTTTCGTGAACTTAATTATCAGAATTGTATTTACATTTGTTTTATTTTATTATAATTTTTAAAAACTTTTTTTTATTCCTCAGGTAATTAATAATAATTACTTATTGTAATGTAACTTTCATGAGTTAGGCTTCGAAAACAGTATTTGTAAAAAGTGATAAATATGTTAACACAGAACTTATAAACTTATAATTATCCAATAAATTTTTAATGTTTCACAATACACTAACACCGAAGGCCAAAAGTTAGAAATGTATATTTAAATATTTCACTTAGCTCTGTTTCTTTCTTAGTGCAAAGCTACACAATAGGCCATCTGCACCCTATTTACCACGGTGATTAAACAAACACTGGAGTACAAGTTTTGTAAACTTACCGCTGATCCAATAAGGGGACCTCGGCTGTTAAAAATGAATTCCAGTTATTGAAGTGTGCATTAGGAAAATATAATAAAATAAATAAATAAATAATGTAGCTTTATGTAATTAATTGAACATTTTCTCAAAAGTTCCCTTTGAAAAGATAAAATGTTATCGCATTTTAAACTTAATTTTACATTTATAGAATCAAAAAATACAGGCACATGTACACTGATCGAAATGACTCAAGGCATGTCTCACTGAATGAACGTTCCCAAAAGAACCGGGACTAAAGTGAACAAGCACTGGGACAAGTTTTTCCTAACGAACCTGACTCAGCTAGAAAATCTGGTATAAGCAACGAGGAGAGGTTGCTTGATAAAAATGCCTACGACGTCTCACTACCCACAAGAATTGATTCATCCGCGTGTAGTGTTAATTACTAGAAAATAGTCCCCTGACGTCTTTCTTATATCTATTCAGCCTTTCCAATGAAGCACCTTTAACTCGATTTAAATGATAAAAACTATTAATTATATTATGAAAAATACTTCTATATTCTTATTTTGTGTAAGGCAACAATATTCATAAATTTTGCGGAGTGATTCGACTTTTTTTTTTTATGTTACAGATGGATCCCGCTTTGAACTATAGAGAATAATAGTTTGTATAGGTGATAAGACCACGTTGTCATAACCCCTCTTTAATAAACTCAACCTGCCTCAGTTAAAGCACGTGCTTTCCAGGACGTCAACAAGCACTAGCATGCGATTTTGGGTGGGACAATTCGAGGTAGATGATAATAATGTAACGAAGTTCGGTACTTGCAAATCGACTTAGACAGTATGGCAGCGCCAGCGCAGGCACTGGTGAATCGCACAGAGCAGAAAAGGAGTGATATCAACCGTAGTGGAAATAGAGCTGTAACGAACGGCGCTTCACTTGAAGAGCTTCGCCATTCTAAAGAAATTGCAGGCAACTTAATAATGAACAACAGAATAAAGTCCCCAAATGGAAACGGAGAAAGCCAGAACAGAGTAATGATAACGGAAACCTTTCAAGATGGAGGTAAGCCTAGACCTGCTAGTGGCCCTAGTAATATTGAACAAACACTTTTTTAACTCGAGCCTGGAAAGATCACAAGTCAGTTCAGAGTTTCAGGGGGTACATTCAGAATTCTAGTGATTTCGTTTTATCAAGTGATGAGTATAGGAATGTTCAAGATAACGTAAATCATATGGCTGTTGGTAGTTTTGTTGGAAGCTATGCTGACCGTAGCAGTAGTACTAGTAGTAACTACGCACAACACAAGCAACATGGCGGTGCAGGGATTTCAGAAAGCAGTGGTGATATAAGTCCACAGCCAAATAAACTTATCCAGCAAATTAACCAGCAGCAGTCTAGGATAGGAGTTTCGCATTCGTCTCGATTAATGAACATGAGCCCTACTAATTCGTCAGGTCCGGTATCTAGTGCCTCGGTAATGGGTACTTATTCTAGCAATGTCTCGCAACAACAACACCGATTTGGCTCGGCTTCAAGTCAAAGTATAATCCAACAAGGTGGTACAACTCCCACTTTAAATCAGTTATTACAGGCTCCTAATTTTATGCAGCATTATTCAAATAGATATGAAGATTTTGACGGTAATCAAACAGGTCATAAAGGAACTGGAGAAATTGAAAACACATCTGAAACCCAGTTCACTGCACCTGGCAACAATAATTCTCAAGCCAGCCATCTCGCTTGGAGCTTTACAAGAAGTTTGAGCCCTTATCAGCAAATGTCCAACACATCGTATACTAGCAGAAATCAGGTAATAAGTAAATATTTTTAAAGTTTAACAATGAATATAGTTCATCATTTAATGATCTGATAAGATAATGATTAACATGAAATTGAATAATTCCAAGGCTGATGTTTAATCTTCGTACGATACCTAAACCGTTTGGCCTGGATATTTGTTTGTTGTTAATTTTATAATTAAGGCCAGCACGATTTTCAGGTATTCGATTAAATTATTAAGTCCCCACAGGTAATTTATTTTTTATAAATAAATAAACATATTTTGAAGCAGCGTGATAACTTGCTGAGTTGCGTGGAATGCGAACTGTATGTACAACATTATATATATATTTTTGTTTATTTGATTGAAGTTTATACATACACGATACAATGGCTTTCTGGTGTTGCTGTCTTGTTCTAGCTGGCCATATTTGTGTATCGGCTGAAGTACATAGCATTATGAAAAACACAGATTTACGTATTTACCGTATTCTATTTCAACCTGTTACAAGTTTGTGATTGAAACTTTGCGAAATAGGAAAGAAATGAGACCCGTTTTTTGTTTTGTAATGGTTTACCTTTATACGAGGTTCATTAAAACAAGTTACATGTAAAACTGTGTTAAGAAAAACAATAATTATTTTTTTACTGTTCGGATTCTTATTTCAGTAGTTATTACATGTTATCATTATACTGTTTTTTTAAAATTACGATATTTTAGAGTTTAAAGATTATTTCAGAATATACCTTAGGTTAAAATCTTTAGAGGCGATACTGTTTATGTTCGAATGATTGTGATACAAGTTGATTTGTGTCTCCTGTATATCTTGTACCCAGAACCTATCATTACCTGTTGTTAGTGTTTACCAAAATAAGCTAATATGTTGGAGCTATACTTTCATATTTGATTGATAGATTCCGTCAAAGTTGTAATGATGATATGTCTTAGTATCTAATATAATGGATAGGCAAACAATTATTTATTGTTCATTTATTGTTGGTGGGACATACTATACCATTTCCAACATATCTGATGTTGGTAAAATATATATACAAATCTTTTACTATTGAGTAAAAATGATACTTGAAGAAGACAGTCTGTTAGTTTTTTTTAGAAACGTGTTGTGTGTTCTACCACCAGTTAAACCCTTACGTTTATAAATTGTTGTTTGACCATCTGTTATTTTATTACCATAAGGTGCTTCCTTACTCAAGTATCGTAATAGTTGTTATGTATAATTCTAGGTTGAGGAAGTTAAGCTAATAAACAACGTTTGATTTTTAATGTGAGTAGAAATGATATATTACTAATACGGTAAATATTATATTCTGTTGTTGTTTTTCTCAGTGTGAGTTTAGGGAAAGAATTGGTACAGTTGTTTTTGTTACCCAGCTGATGAGTTCAGTGTAGCTAACACTTATGGGAGGGTCAGTCACTAGAGTGTCACGTGCTTGTTAGTGAGTGAGCTTGGCCTCCAGCTAAGAAATTTAAATTTTGGAGGCAAAAACTGAGTCTCTACTGACAGCTTGGAACTCTGACGAAAGAAGCACAATGATTGGTTGGGAACAGCTTACGGATTCGCAGCTAATCACGTTCATCTGAACCAACTCTCGTCTATCCGTTATCATTGTAATTTGATCACAAGCAAAGCACGGGACGTACCAAGTGTATAGGGGTGGCAACATAGAGATAAGAATGAATTATTATTATTATTTTGTTTGTGTTCACTGATGAACCACGTGATTTAAATCGTTTATTTCAATAGAGAATTTATGTTGAAATGGAAGCCATCTTTAAAAGTAACATATATTTAGACACACACGTACATTAAAATAGGTTTGAGTTTAAAAGCGAATGCGTAATTTATGGTATTTTTACTTGTTTTTATGCTATGAACTCCTGGAGAAAATATCAGTGCACATGATATTAATGGCCAAAATAGCAAGAGCTCTTATAATTATGTCAACGGATATAGATGTCAATATGGAATAAAATAGAATTCCAGAAAATCCGAGTTGGACTTCGGTGTCACCTACGTATTGCCGTTGTCTGTTGCATACAGTACATACATATGGTTTTTGTTCGGTCAGCCATGGGTATCATACAACTGCGGTTCGTTATTACACATCTATATTGGTTATCACTAGTTGCAGTGATTGTGTTATGAGATGTTTTATGAATACTACAAGCGCAATGTACGTGTATATTAGTCATAAAAGTTGGACGTATTCTTTTTTTTGGTCTGAATTTAGGAAATCAGAAGACTGTTAAATTGATGTTTGATAAGTATTACGTTTTCTACTAATAAGGACTTGTGTATAGCCTTCAAATACTAAATTATGTTTTAATTTGCACAGAAGTTGAGTACGTCGTATTAAAACGATTTTGGAGCTTTACCACGTCGCTACAGCCCATGTCGCCACGTCTGGTCATAGTTTCCGCTGCAAAAAGCTCTGTTGTAATGCTGTCATATCCAGAGTACACCACTGATTCCTGACCGCATTCCTTAATCTATATAGTTTATAAGGACAACGGTTTTCAATCGCCCACTTCGTATGGAATAACACGAATACTGAGGTCCGGCATGGCCAGGTGAATATGGCGCTCGATTTCGTAATATTAGGGTCGCAGGTTCGAACCCCCGTCGCACCGAAGATGTTGCTCGCCATTTCAGCTGTGTTTAGTAGGGGTATAATGATGCGTCGGTCGATCCCCTGTTCGTTGGTAAAAAAGTAGCCCAAGAGTTGGTACTGTTAAATTAGGGACAGCTAGCGCAGATAGCCCTCGTGTTGCTTTACGCGAAATCGAAAACAAAACACGAATACCAGTTTCATTCTTCAGCTGTTTCAGGTATGCGAAGGGTGAATGGATATGTCTGGGAAACGACTTTGGGTACACGTGACTTGTGTGGATTTTCAAGACCAGGAAACCCTTTTTACTAATGATGCGCACTGTTTCCAGGTCACGTGAATGGTTTTTGTGACTGATCTTTGTGTTCATGGGTCCTCCCTCACCAGATACAGTTTGTTTATCACTGTTGGAGGACGGATTGGTGCAAGTCTCTTTCTGAATGACTCTAATACCCTACGTTGATCCATTTTCCGTTTTCCAATGATCGTAAGTAAAAGGATGTCTTCAGCTTGTGATTTCTAAATTCTCGATATAAATACAAATTTAAGGTCTGGGCGTACGAATATTTTACATCTGAAAGGATAGTTACATATCCTTCCCCAAAGCGATCAAAGTTTGATACCATTGTACTGAGTACATAATGTTAAGCAATGTTAAAATGTAGTTGTGATACATTCAGTTCCATCACGATATTATATTGCTTATGGTTATCGTATGACTTGCTGATTTACATATGTAAAACAGTAACCAATTCAACTGTGTTCAAAGTTTCGTAAAGCGTTTTTGGCTGTTAAAATTCATTTAAAAAATTGCCAATCGAATGTTCTAAAACTACCGTATAGTATACAATGGAAGTATTCATTATCTACCAGTATATACTGAACTCAGAATTATTTCTATTTCTTTCACTACGTTCTCAACTTTTGTGACGTGCTAGTTATTTATTTAAAGTTTTTTTTTTTTAATTTAAGATGAAATAAAGTATCCTTTGGTAGACATAAGAATCAGTTTTGCATTAAAGGATAAAAGTGTTTGAATTTTAAGCCCTTTTACAGAAATCTGAGCGACAATTTCTTTTAAGTTTTTTCCCGATCTATAATCTAGTTTTAGACTGTAAGAAGTTTCACGTGAAACAGCGCACGAGAACAGTCAAGCAGCGATCGAATACTCTATTCCCGGTTCTCCCGCATTAGAGGTGACTTTCCCGAACCTTGCAATGGTTGGCGCTGATGTAGAGGGAGTTGGCATGGTTTCCATCTTCCTTCTCCACTATTTTAGCGTTAGCAACCCGGCAGGCTTATGTCTCACCAACACATACCCTCACGTCACAGCTACAATTACCCGGACCTGGTCCACTGCTTTCGTGCCTTGTGTGTTCTTGTCTACCACCGAGCTTCCTAAGTAATCTCGCCGCTGGCCTCTTTCCTCGTGTGTTATTTTTCTCCTATACTTGATGCAGTTGTTCGTCATGCGTGTATAGAACAACTTTATTCAGGCCGTTACGCTTGAGATATAAGTTGACGTACTGGATTTGTGATTGTTTGTTTTTCAGGTTTTGTGCTACACAAAATGTGATTTATAAGTAAAATAAAACGTTTCTAATGTTTTATTTGTTTAATAAAAATACTCATAACTTTAAGAAATACGTTACTATAAAGCTGAAATCATGGTTTCTAGTCGATGATGCAAATTGAAATCATTTCAAAAATAAAAGTTTTTAATTATGGTTTCGTCTGGGTAAGGTACATGTGTCTCGTAAGCTTTATTTTTAACAGACGCAAACGTGTGTTTGACTGATTCATCTAAACGTTTGATAGTCCACATTTAAAGTACATGGTTAGCGAGTCTGTTTTGTTTATAACAGAAGGTCCTAGTTTACAAGGCAGGCGGTTTGCCTTCAGTTACTTTTCTTACGTGAGGGTTTCTTTGTGGATTTTTGTTTTTACGTTCCTCGGATTTCGTAATTACTGTTCAGTCAAATATATATATATATTTTAGAGAAAACAACGTTATCTGTCAGTGTCAGCTTCGTGAGATCGGATTTTAACTTTTGCGTTAGAATTCGCCCTCTGTTTAGTATATTTAATCTTTATGCGCATACGCGAGGAGTGTTCATAATATCCACTGTGCTTCAGAGTTTGAGTTAATATTTCAATACAAACTTGCGTGCGATGTCACAAAGAGATATCTGTTTCTTAAGTACTAGTTTTATAGTAAACATAGATACTCTAAAACGCCATCCTTGTCTTCGAAAGTAACAATGTTGATTGGCTGACGCGATTCTTTTGTTTCAGGCAGCGATGGTCACGTGATCGAAGTAATGGATGTGTTAAACGTTCCGTTTGTCTTGAATCTAAAGCTGAGAGTTTTGTTAAAAATAGTTTTTCATCACAGTTGTTATTCAATACATTGATTTCAATTTTTCTCAGTAGACCATCAATAAACGGAAAGTCTTGAGTGTGACAGAAAATTGTGAAAGTCCGTTTATTAAGACGTGAAATTATATATGTTTATAAATCATTTTTTATCTTTGACGCGACTGTTTTACTTAACGCACCTAATTTTAATAGAATAGACAGCTTATTCGCTCCTACTTTTGTGAATAAGTACATCTGTGTAGGTTTTGAATATATTGAGTTATCTTACATTTGCTAGCCTAGCGAAGTAGTTCGGCCATATTGTTCAAAGGGGAAAATGAAAGCTAAGCCTGGATTAGCTCCATTATGTGGACTTTTAAGTACTCCGGTCCATTAGTAGCGTCTCTTGTATTAAATATTGTTTACCTTTACTTAGATGTGTGAATAAAATGGTATTTATTAAAATATATGTGTCGTGTCAGGACGCAGGTACGCCTTAATTAAGAAAATAAAGATAGAACCATGTATTTATCATGGAGAATCACGTATTACTTTTGCATGTCTTTGCCTCACAAATGTTTTGAATTTTGTGTTGGTTGTAATTAACAATTATAACATAATGCTTTCCATTGCCACTTTGGCGTGTAACTGAATGCATAAGGCCTAAGTAAACGTATTAGTTTCGTAAGAACTGAATATCTTGAAAGGTCCGATATTCTAATATTAATTAACATATTGATAATTTTAATGAGTTTAGAACGGATACTTTTATCATGTTAAGCAGTGGATTTCAAACCATTTATATAGCTAAGCATTGTTTTTTCAAGTTTATATGTAGAAACTTAACGCACTTTGCGTAAACAGTCGAAGGGTTTCGCTTCATCATTAATGATTATGTTGTCGGCACAAACCGATGCTCTTTCAGTACCTTATGACTAAGCATAAATCTTTGCTCGCATCTTTTGTAAATGGTGTATGTATAACTCATCATTCTCTAACCTGGTGACGAACTGTGGAGATAGATTTAATCAAGCATCCCGCATTTATCAGGATATGTGTTAAGCTGAGGTGTAGAGAAGTACCCGTTCCCTTGACAGCATACAATTGCCCTGTCACGTGCCACATGCTAATTACGTATACATCTAAGGGGCGTGCAGTTTTGTTGTACCACTCCTATCTTCATTCACAGTGTTCGAGATATAACCTTTTATAATATAAATAACTTCACCTTGAAAGGCAGCTGGTATTCATATTTAGCCATTCGCAGAGACTAAACAATAAATTTGGGGATGGGTTGAAAAATTAAAAAAATGGCGCGATCAGTCAGCTGTTTAAAACAGGTGTTTGTAATTCAAAGTATTCCCTCATCGTGAAATAAATGAACAGCTAATTACGACAACAGTAGACGATTTAACAGTAAATCTTACAGGTGGTAGTAATACCATGTTATCGATCAGACTCTGTATTACGAAAGACACGACTGAATTACGTCATAAATTGAGTTATGTTTTCACAGTTTTCTTATCTCTTTAATTTTCAAATGAATATAAAAACTAAATCAGATTGAAATGCTTAGTTTTGCGAGCGGTAATAACTACACCTAAGTTCTAAACTATTTGAATTATTTTTAAATTTTCTCTTTAGGCTTAAATGTGTGTAACTTCAAATGCCACATTAGTGAAGTATTTTTCCTTGTGAAACTGTTCGGAATTTTTGGCTGTATGTTATAATTTGTTTTATTTTCCAAAAATACTAACAAACCAGAAAACTACCATGAGTGTTATAAATTTTTGTTCTTTTTTTTATTATTATCATTGTTGCGTTAATAATTGCTGATGTAGTTCATCAGCCACCAAACTATGAAAAATAAAAATACCGAATAAGCCTAAAGAATAATTCGCGCAATTAAGTTTGTTACATTGTAGTTTTCTTAACAAAATTTATTTTTCGGTATTGCTTTACTCCAACAATTATTACAATTTGTATCTGCCAGTTATTTTCTATCCATGTATTGATCGAATAGTGTTATTTGAAATGCATTTTCTCTTTTCTTTCTTTATTATTTTTGTGTTTACTTCGTAAGTTTTCCACATTTGGTAGTTAGTTCATACAGGAAGTAACTTTGAGGTTGAACATAATTCTACGTACCAGCCGCTCTGTTAATTTCAAACTCATTATGGTTTAACTGATGTACAGAGTGTCAAATAAAGTAAAACCGGTAGATTTAATACATTGAGATTATAGGATAATGCTGTGTTTATTATAGCTTAACGAGAAAGTAATTTTATTTAATACGTTTTTATTTATTTTTTTGTGCGAAGGTTTTTATGTAAGTTTCACGTACATCCCTCTGAGTTGGTGAATCTTCAGCATTTCAAAATGACGCCGAACTTACATAAAAAATGTCTAAAACTTTTTTGTATATGTTCGATGAAGCAATAAGAAGTAAATAAACAACAACAGAGGTTCCAAATCAGCTTGTGCTCTGTATATAGCGCCCTCTTGTGAGTATTTACCGTCATTACCATTTTGTTTTTGATTTTTCATGAGAATGAAAAAATGATCGTGAGATATTTTTAATGAAGCACGTCATGATATTGAAATAACGTCACTGTGTTTACAGAACATAACCAAAATTAATCACAAAACAAGTTAACTTTCTGACGAGCCAATCAAATTCTACATTATTTTTGTTAGTGCATTATGAAAGTTAAAGATCCTAAGGGCTCAGTAGCGTAATTCTGAAAAGAAAAAGCAATTGAATTTGTATGCTTTGAAGTTAGGCAGAAAGCTACACAATGGGCTATCTGTGCTCTGCCTACCGCGGGTATCGAAAACCAGTTTCTAGCGTTTTAAGTCCGCTGTGCCGCTGAGGGGTAAATGAAGTGGAATGAAACTCTTTTCGTGGTGACGAACAAACTATTTTACACAAGTTACAGAAAATTGTATTATTTTGAATATGAAAACATCAGTTTTGAGCTTCCATTAACAGTTGAGTGACGTTTTAAAATAAGTGTTTAGAACATAATGGTCTTCTAGGTTATTGTCTTACAATAAATCCGTAAAATAAATCAATAAAAACAACCAATGAGCTCATATTGTTTTATTAGCATCTATTGATATCGTAGCGTTATAAATTACAGTTTTTATTCACAAATCTAAGCTAATGTGTTTTCCAAATAAGTTGACGTTGGTCAATAATTACGTGCTAGTTCCTAAGCCTAAAATCTTTATTTCAAGCAAAGTACTTCTTATTGTTGGACTTCGTAAATGAGATACGAGAAATTGTGTTTGATACGTGTAAGCTTGATAGCCTTTGTGTATAAATAACGACAGCAAAACATATTGTGGGTGAAACACAATGAACGTAAGGTGCCTTACGTTGGTAATGATTTAGCATTTGGTCATTTAGATGTGATTTAGTATGTAAATGAATTCTTGGAATGGTTTGGGGAATATTAATTAATAGAATTGAAACTTGAGACGTTAACTTACTCGTAAAAGCTGTAAGCTGCTGGTAGAGGGCAGCACAGCATAAATTTATAATTTCCCGATGGCCTTCCTGCGTTTATAAGTAATTAGTGTACGTCTATGCAATTTGTGTAAGTGCGATTAGGAATCGAAGTAATGTTGAAATTTGGACTAACGTCTTATATGCTGAAAGCTGTCTAAATATTGCAAAACCAAGAGACCTAAAAAGTTGTTATAGAAACAAGTTAACTGCTCATTTTGTTTTATTATTACTATTTAATTTGTTTACTGTAATAGAAATCACATGAGAGTAACAAGTATCATTGCAGATCAGTTTTTGCCTCCCACGACTGTATGCGTTTCTTCTTCCCCTTAATAAGATCTGAAGTTAGGTTGTCATTCAAATTGTTAGCTTGTTTTGATAACGTAATTCAAATTGTTGCGATAACAAAGCCCGGTTAAAGTGCTTATTTTCACATTAAATTTTCCCTTCTCCCAAACTCCGATGATTGTTCGTTCATGAGGTGGGCCCGGCATGGCCAGGTGGTTAAGGCGCTTGACTTGCAATTCGAGGGTCGCAGAATCCCCGTCACACCAAACATGCTTTGTACTAATTCTAGTTACACTTTCCTACTTTTAGGGTTTGTACTAACATTATGGTATGTTATTTATTCTGTGTGGTCTTATAGAATTGTTGTTTTGTTTTACTGCTGTCTTTCAACCAACTCGGTCGCGGATTCGAATCCCTGTCGCACCAAATATGCTCGTCCTTTCAACCGTGGAGGCGTTATAATGTGACTGTCAATCCCACTATTCGTTGGTAAAAGAGTAGCCCAACAGTTCGCGGTGGGTGGTGATGACTAGCTGCTTTCCCTCTAGTCTGACACTGCTAAATTAGGGACGGCTAGCGCAGATAGCTCTGGAGTAGCTTTACGCGAAATTCAAAACAAACAAACCAATCTTGCTACGTGAATAACTTTGTCAGGAAATAGTTTTATGAATTCATTAAAAATTTATTACAGATAATTTCTGTTTACCAGAAGAAACTTAACGTTAGTAACATTTTTAATGAAATACAAATCTTTCAAACTAAGTGTTTGAGGCTGAATTAAGATGTTAATTTTTAACCTTTATCAATGTTAAATAAAGTTAAAGAATAAAATTAGCAAAGATTTTGATAATAAATATTTACATGTGATCAGTAGTTTATGTAACACAATCGATTCATTCCCTGACTCATTGTAATGTAGTAGAGATAACAAAGATTTTGATAGTAAATATCTACATGTGATCAGTAGTTTATGTAACACAATCGATTCATTCCCTTCCTCATTGTAATGTAGTAGACATAGCAAAGATTTTGATAGTAAGTATCTACATGTGATCAGTAGTTTATGTAACACAATCGATTCATTCCCTGCATCATTGTGATGTAGTAGACATAACAAAGATTTTGATAGTAAGTATCTACATGTGATCTGTAGTTTATATAACACAATCGATTCATTCCCTGCCTCACTGTGATGTAGTAGACATAACAAAGATTTGGATAGTAAGTATCTACATGTGATCTGTAGTTTATGTAACACAATCGATTCATTCCCTTCCTCATTGTGATGTAGTAGACATAACAAAGATTTTGATAGTAAATATCTACTTCTGATCAGTAGTTTATGTAACACAATCGATTCATTCCCTGCCTCACTGTGATGTAGTAGACATAGCAAAGATTTTGATAGTATCTACATGTGATCTGTAGTTTATGTAACACAATCGATTCATTCCCTGCATCATTGTAATGTAGTAGACATAACAAAGATTTTGATAGTAAATATCTACATGTGATCTGTAGTTTATGTAACACAATCGATTCATTCCCTGCATCATTGTAATGTAGTAGACATAACAAAGATTTTGATAGTAAATATCTACATGTGATCAGTAGTTTATGTAACACAATCAATTCATTCCCTTCCTCATTGTGATGTAGTAGACATAACAAAGATTTGGATAGTAAATATCTACATGTGATCAGTAGTTTATGTAACACAATCGATTCATTCCCTTCCTCATTGTGATGTAGTAGACATAACAAAGATTTGGATAGTAAGTATCTACATGTGATCTGTAGTTTATGTAACACAATCGATTCATTCCCTTCCTCATTGTGATGTAGTAGACATAACAAAGATTTTGATAGTAAATATCTACTTCTGATCAGTAGTTTATGTAACACAATCGATTCATTCCCTGCCTCACTGTGATGTAGTAGACATAACAAAGATTTTGATAGTAAGTATCTACATGTGATCTGTAGTTTATGTAACACAATCGATTCATTCCCTGCATCATTGTAATGTAGTAGACATAACAAAGATTTTGATAGTAAATATCTACATGTGATCTGTAGTTTATGTAACACAATCGATTCATTCCCTGCATCATTGTAATGTAGTAGACATAACAAAGATTTTGATAGTAAATATCTACATGTGATCAGTAGTTTATGTAACACAATCGATTCATTCCCTGCCTCACTGTGATGTAGTAGACATAACAAAGATTTGGATAGTAAGTATCTACATGTGATCAGTAGTTTATGTAACACAATCGATTCATTCTCTGCCTCACTGTGATGTGGTAGACATAACAAAGATTTGGATAGTAAATATCTACATGAATCTGTAGTTTATGTCACACAATCAATTCATTCCCTGCCTCACTGTGATGTAGTAGACATAACAAAGATTTTGATAATAAATATCTACATGTGATCAGTAGTTTATGTAACACAATCAATTCATTCCCTGCCTCATTGTAATGTAGTAGACATAACAAAGATTTTGATAGTAAATATCTACTTCTGATCGGTAGTTTATGTAACACAATCGATTCATTCCCTGCTTCACTGTGATGTAGTAGACATAACAAAGATTTTGATAGTAAGTATCTACATGTGATCAGTAGTTTATGTAACACAATCGATTCATTCCCTGCCTCACTGTGATGTAGTAGACATAACAAAGATTTTGATAGTAAGTATCTACATGTGATCAGTAGTTTATGTAACACAATCGATTCATTCCCTGCCTCATTGTAATGTAGTAGACATAACAAAGATTTTGATAGTAAATATCTACATGTGATCAGTAGTTTATGTAACACAATCGATTCATTCCCTGCCTCATTGTAATGTAGTAGACATAACAAAGATTTTGATAGTAAATATCTACATGTGATCAGTAGTTTATGTAACACAATCGATTCATTCCCTGCCTCATTGTAATGTAGTAGACATAACAAAGATTTTGATAGTAAATATCTACATGTGATCAGTAGTTTATGTAACACAATCGATTCATTCCCTGCATCACTGTGATGTTGTAGACATAACAAAGATTTGGATAGTAAATATCTACATGTGATTTGTAGTTTATGTAACACAATCGATTCATTCTTTGCCTCATTGTAATGTCGTAGACATAACAAAGATTTGGATAGTAAATATCTACATGAATCTGTAGTTTATGTCACACAATCAATTCATTCCCTGCCTCACTGTGATGTAGTAGACATAACAAAGATTTTGATAATAAATATCTACATGTGATCAGTAGTTTATGTAACACAATCAATTCATTCCCTGCCTCATTGTGATGTAGTAGACATAACAAAGATTTTGATAGTAAATATCTACTTCTGATCAGTAGTTTATGTAACACAATCGATTCATTCCCTGCTTCACTGTGATGTAGTAGACATAACAAAGATTTTGATAGTAAGTATCTACATGTGATCAGTAGTTTATGTAACACAATCGATTCATTCCCTGTCTCACTGTGATGTAGTAGACATAACAAAGATTTTGATAGTAAGTATCTACATGTGATCAGTAGTTTATGTAACACAATCGATTCATTCCCTGCCTCATTGTAATGTAGTAGACATAACAAAGATTTTGATAGTAAATATCTACATGTGATCAGTAGTTTATGTAACACAATCGATTCATTCCCTGCCTCATTGTAATGTAGTAGACATAACAAAGATTTTGATAGTAAATATCTACATGTGATCAGTAGTTTATGTAACACAATCGATTCATTCCCTGCCTCATTGTAATGTAGTAGACATAACAAAGATTTTGATAGTAAATATCTACATGTGATCAGTAGTTTATGTAACACAATCGATTCATTCCCTGCATCACTGTGATGTTGTAGACATAACAAAGATTTTGATAGTAAGTATCTACATGTGATCAGTTGTTTATGTAACACAATCGATTCATTCTCTGCCTCACTGTGATGTGGTAGACATAACAAAGATTTGGATAGTAAATATCTACATGTGATTTGTAGTTTATGTAACACAATCGACTCATTCTTTGCCTCATTGTAATGTAGTAGACATAACAAAGATTTGGATAGTAAATATCTACATGTGATTTGTAGTTTATGTAACACAATCGATTCATTCTTTGCCTCATTGTAATGTAGTAGACATAACAAAGATTTGGATAGTAAATATCTACATGTGATTTGTAGTTTATGTAACACAATCAATTCATTCTTTGCCTCATTGTAATGTAGTAGACATAACAAAGATTTGGATAGTATCTACATGTGATCAGTAGTTTATGTAACACAATCAATTCATTCTTTGCCTCATTGTAATGTAGTAGACATAACAAAGATTTGGATAGTATCTACATGTGATCAGTAGTTTATGTAACACAATCGATTCATTCCCTGCCTTACTGTGATGTAGTTGACATAACAAAGATTTGGATAGTAAGTATCTACATGTGATCAGTAGTTTATGTAACACAATCGATTCATTCCCTGCCTCACTGTAATGTAGTTGACATAACAAAGATTTTGATAGTAAGTATCTACATGTGATCAGTAGTTTATGTAACACAATCGATTCATTCCCTGCCTCATTGTAATGTAGTAGAGATAACAAAGATTTTGATAGTAAATATCTACATGTGATCAGTAGTTTATGTAACACAATTGATTCATTCTTTGCTTCATTGTAATGTAGTAGACATAACAAAGATTTTGATAGTAAGTATCTACATGTGATCAGTAGTTTATGTAACACAATCGATTCATTCTTTGCTTCATTGTAATGTAGTAGACATAACAAAGATTTTGATAGTAAGTATCTACATGTGATCAGTAGGTTATGTCACACAATCAATTCATTCCCTGCCTCACTATGATGTAGTAGAGATAACAAAGATTTTGATAGTAAGTATCTACATGTGATTTGTAGTTTATGTAACACAATCTATAAATTCCCTACATCACTGTGATGTAGTAGACATAACAAAGACTCTGTTTCTAAATATTGTACACTTGGTGAGTAGATTATTGAAACATGCTGAGTAGGACAGATTAAAAATAATAGTAAGATATGTGAGAACACTGAGTTAACAGTTTGTTTATGTGCTTCTGTTTTTTGTTGTAAAGTTAGAAAAGAAGATAAAAAAATAAAAGTCTTGTGATGTAAAAGTGAAAATTAAATAAAGTGGTAGAAACATCTTCCTGGTGAATAGGGAGGTCATGCAGACAAATTCTTGTAGGCTAATTAAAAGTGTCTGAAGTAATTGTACATGTGCTATCAACATAATGAAATATGTTGTAGCAATAGGATTTAGGCTTGTCTTGTGACACTGGTTTTTAATTTTCTTTTGTTTATTATCTAGTTGTTATGGCTCTATTTACATAAATAAATAAAGTGATTGTGGACTACACTTTCTTAAGTCTGATTAATGTGAATAGTATCTAATATTGATAAGGATTAGATCATAAAAAGTAAAATAAATTATTGGTTTCATAGTGAAGGCTCTGCACAAGTTGATGGAAACAACATAAATATGTGAACATTTTTTAAATCTTTATAGAAAGTCAAAATATTTTTATTTCTCTTTTCTTTAAATATGGAAAATTGAAACTTTTTAAAATAATAATTATTTGTATGTGTATATTAAAATACAAAAAGTGTTCTAACTGTTTTGTAATTTTAAAAATAGTGTAAATAATTTTAATAGATGTTGTGTGTGAGAACAAAATAATTGATTCTTTAAGAAATTCTCTACTGAATTTCCTCAGATTTGTACGTTTCTCAAAAAATGTAATTCAGTGATTCCTGCTGCCACTGACTGTTACACTTTCATTACTTTAGTTTAGATATTTTATATTTTTTGTTTGAGGGAGATTTACTATGATGATGTATGATGCTTGTTAAATTCCAGTTTTCTGGAATTGAGGTGATATCTGGAAGTTTATTTTGGTTATGGATAAAACAATTGTTGTACGGTAAATATACAAATGAGGTAGTCCATTAATGAATGATTCAACTAGTAGCTAGACACTTAATTAGTTTGTTAGGCATCTGTTGGCCAGTGAGTTTTAGTTTTGTATTGTAGTTATGAAACTATTTATAACAAGACAGTGACAGTGTAGTTTGATTTGTGAGTTAGGCCTCTTGCTTGGTTGTTGGTAGTTTGTGGGGAACATGCAGGTTGTAAAACTTCCTATTGAATGAAGAAAATGCTTTACTTTTAGTAAGTGGACTGTACTTTGCATTAGTTTTACATAATAACCTCACCTTACAAGAGGTTTTAGACCAAATCTGTAGAAGTCTTACAGCTCATCAGTGCAATAGATTACATTTCTTCATGGAACACTGAGGTATCTTCTACAGAGGACCTCATGATTTACACCAAAGAATATCTCATAAGTTAAACAGCAGTGGTATAAAAGTTATCCAGATAACTAGCAGTTGAAAATGGTTTTCTCAAAAGCATAGAAACCATAGAAAAACCAAAACAATGAGTAATAGAACCTAGTACGAGGCCTTGGATATCACCTGTTTTGTACGTAAGTGGAAGAATGGATCCACAAAGTCCTGGTGAACTGATGTACAATGAATGGTGTTGTAAAGAGGGATGTCTGTTCATTGTCAGGGATTAGCTCTGAATGTTTTAAACCTTTTGCTATGGGCTCTGTATAATATATGTAAGTTTGTCTACACGTTTGCACTCACTAAGTATTTGTATTATAACTTTTGATGCAGCAAATGTATTCTCACGAAATTTGGCAGACATTTAGTAAATATTACAAATATTATTTTGTGCCAAAAATCAGATTTTTTAATGAAATATTTCTACCAAAGATTTGTTTTGAAAATAGAGTCTATTTCTAGTCTTGAGTGTAATGTAATATACAATTACATTTTGTTTATTATACATTATATACATGTATATAGATTATTACTAGTTAGAGATAAATTTATTTAAACTTATTTTTCTTAAATGCAGAACAATAAATAAGGAAGTAAAAAAAACAATTATCTCTTCTAGCTACAACCTTTGAACTTGGTTGTTGCTGGACGTAGCTTGCTAAGCCTTTTAAAATTTTGAATATGGAGGATATCAAACAAAACTTTTTTTAGTTTTTATATATACAATTTAATAATAAAAAAGCCATAAACAAATATACTGATACCATATAATTCCACTGTAATTTATTAAGCATAGTAACTAAGCTGTATTTAGGTCTATAGAAAATGTGAAATTTTCAGCAAACTAAAAGACAACCTATCTTCGTGACATCTGGGTTACAAAGAACGTGGTAGTCTTTTCACAGATTAAAATGGCTGAGAAATCCACTAGTGGGACTTTATCCACTGTCATTTGGTTATTCACATGTCATATATTGAAGTAAGTGTGTATAATACACCATTTCCAAAAGTGGAAAGATGTGAATATGGGTTTGATTCAGTACATAAGTTATATCTTGGCAAAATAAAAGGATCCAATGTTCTGATTTTATATTCTAGGTTTTATATATTGGTAATTTGAGTTCATAATTTATATGAAGCTATAGACTTAGTATATTCACACCACTAACATTTAATTTTAACAAGTGATACATTAAACATACCATGTGACTTACCAAAATCTATATTTAGGTGGGTTCTTTTTATATTTACTTTTAAATTAAAAAATTAACTTGTATGTAATCTTAAAGTTTGGATTATAATTTACAATTTGATTCCAAACTTACTAATATAAATTTATAACATAGTAGTTGAATAAAATTTTTAAGTGCAAATCAGCAAATGCAATGACATGCCAAGGCGTTTTACCTGTAACCTGTCATAAAGGGGTTAGATTTGTTGTTCATGAAAGTTCATGATATGTATTCCATAAACCCCCACTGTGTCTGTTGTGTTCCATTCTAACCTGGTGAGCTCTGTATTGGGCAAGAACCCTTGATGTGGCAAATATAAAGTGGTAAATATTATATTTTTCTTGTCTTTCACTCATTGATTCTTAGAATTTCTTAAAATTATTTACATGTTTGTTTCTAAGATATAGATTTGAATTTAATTTCCTAGAGTAATCTTCTATATTCCTAACAAAAAAATAATGGATACCTATCAAAGCTTAAATTCAAATTGAAAATGCCCTACATGGCCAGTTGGTTAAGGCACTTGTCTTGCAATCGAAGGGTTGCGGGTTCAAATTCGTTACACCAAACATGCTTGCCCTTTCAGCCATGGGGCATTATAAGGTGATGGTCAATCCCACTATTCATTGGTAAAAGAGTAGCCCAAGAGTTGGCAGTGGGTGGTGATGGCTAGCTGCCTTCCCTCTAGTCTTACACTGCTAAATTATGGATGGCTAGCGCAGACGGCTCTTGTGTAGCTTTGCACGAAATTCAAAAACAAACAAACAAACAAATTGAAATTACATGAGTTAACCTAAGAAAATGGAAAGGTATTATCGTAATGAAAAAATCTGTGATTAATTATTTCTACAATATCACGCTTAACAGTCCAGATCCTCACAGTTTGGACAAATTCCACTGAGAATGTATTTATGATCATGTTCAAAAGTAAAACTATAAAACTTCTCACTGTAAAACTTGCTATTAAGACAAAGTTTTTTAGAATGTTACTCAAGATTTTTAATGCTTTTATATATATGTGACATTTTCCAGTACTTGTAATTTCTAGCTCCAAGAATGTTGTGTACAGTTCATATCAATAAAATCATTAGTGAATATCTGAATATTTACTTGAAGAACAGAATGTATGTTTGCAGAATGAAATTTTAGCATTAGAAAGGAGGTTGTATTGTTAAGACAATAAATAACCCTTTTAGTTATCTTGTTAGGTATACTTAAAGTAAGTTTTCAGATGTTATTATTTGGTTGTACTTAAGAATACAATAAGTAGTTGTGTTCATATTCCATACACACTACATTTTCTTAAGTGTAGACAATATCTGTATTCATTTTCTTAACTTTTCTGTACGTAATACAAACTTGGTGAATCAACTTTGTTCTCAAGTTTTGTTTTCCTTTCTTGATAATATCGAAAAGTAAAGTAAGTTTACTGTTCACTGTTACATTTTTCATTCATTATTAGTTGCCACTAAAAAATGGAAATTAGAATCAGTGGACATATATAAATAATTTTAATAGATAATTAATGTGCCATTACAGTGTTGTGTGTAGTAATAATTTTATCTATTTAGATTTTCTGTAATATTTATTGTTCTTTGTATGTGGAACCTCTGTTGTGGCTCTTTTCAGTTTCATTTGAGAAGTGTAACAGCTAAACTACCTTTTTGAAAAATCAAATCTATCTTGAAACTTTGTATAATGGATGGCAACTGCTTGTTGGGGAAACACAAGTGTAGAGGATGACATTTAGAATGTCTTCTGCTTTTCGTCTTCAGGTCAAACTGAAGGTTCTTCAGGTTGGACCTGAAGACAAAAGGCAGAAGACTTTCCAAACATTGTCCTCTACACTTGTGTCTCCACAACAGGCAGTTGCCATCCATTATACAAAGTTTCATCATGAATACTCTGCCAAAACAATCTATCAAAGAATACAAATCCATCTTAACACTCACAAAAACTTATTATTAGACAAACACATATCTGTGTAATAATGCTCTTGGCAAAACTGATTGCAAAGTAAGGTGCTGAAGATCTGGTGGAGTTTCACACTTATCTACAGACTTGATAGCTAAGATTGCTTTGGAAAGGCCTTTCATGAAACCAGATACACACTTTTAGCAGGAAATGTAGTACAGTTAATAATTATGGTGCACTTCTGTGATACTGGCAAAAGATCTGTCACTAAGTGCATGACCATAACAATTCAGATGCATTTCTGTGATACTGGCAAAAGATCTGTCACTAAGTGCATGACCATAACAATTCAGATGCATTTCTGTGATACTGGCAAAAGATCTGTCACTAAGTGCATGACCATAACAATTCAGATGCACTTCTGTGATACTGGCAAAAGATCTGACACTAAGTGCATGACCATAACAATTCAGATACACTTCTGTGATACTGGCAAAAGATCTGTCACTAAGTGCATGACCATAACAATTCAGATGCACTTCTGTGATACTGGCAAAAGATCTGTCACTAAGTGCATGACCATAACAATTCAGATGCACTTCTGTGATACTGGCAAAAGATCTGTCACTAAGTGCATGACCATAACAATTCAGATACACTTCTGTGATACTGGCAAAAGATCTGTCACTAAGTGCATGACCATAACAATTCAGATACACTTCTGTGATACTGGCAAAGATCTGTCACTAAGTGCATGACCATAACAATTCAGATACACTTCTGTGATACTGGCAAAGATGTGTCACTAAGTGCATGACCATAACAATTCAGATACACTTCTGTGATACTGGCAAAAGATCTGTCACTAAGTGCATGACCATAACAATTCAGATACACTTCTGTGATACTGGCAAAAGATGTGTCACTAAGTGCATGACCATAACAATTCAGATACACTTCTGTGATACTGGCAAAAGATCTGTCACTAAGTGCATGACCATAACAATTCAGATACACTTCTGTGATACTGGCAAAAGATCTGTCACTAAGTGCATGACCATAACAATTCAGATACACTTCTGTGATACTGGCAAAAGATCTGACACTAAGTGCATGACCATAACAATTCAGATACACTTCTGTGATACTAGCAAAAGATCTGTCACTAAGTGCATGACCATAACAATTCAGATACACTTCTGTGATACTGGCAAAAGATCTGACACTAAGTGCATGACCATAACAATTCAGATGCACTTCTGTGATACTGGCAAAAGATCTGTCACTAAGTGCATGACCATAACAATTCAGAAAAATCAAAATATTTCAGCAGTAATTATGCTAACTTTAACCAAGTGCTTGTATCTGTAAAGTTTATACAATGTGCTTGATGTGTGTCATTTTGGAGGAAATCCTGAAAATACTTGAAGTCTCTGGATTTTCAGGAAGCATTTAATGAAATTGTACATAAAAGGTTTCTACAAACATTATCTCTGTATGTGTGGGGAATAAGTCAGTGTGATGGATAGAAGAAAGGCATGATTGAAGAAAGGAGATAATGGAGTTCAGTAAAACTTGATTAATGTTACAAATATCATACCTCAGGACATTTGCTCTTCTTCATTTACATCAGTGAAGAAGATGGAGGAATGGTCAATAAATTATTTAACTTTGTTGATGATTTCAAGGTCTTGGATGTTATTAGTTGTGAAGAGGGCACTGCTAATTTACTAAAGGATTTAGATCAATTAGTGAGTTGGACAAGTAAGTGGTAGATAGGTTTTAATTATAATAAATGCAAGATGTAATGTATGTTGGTTATCATAATTTCAGTTATAATTTATATGTGAATAATCTTAACGGTGTCATGAAAGAAAAGGACCTCAGTGCAATGGTTGATCAGTCTCTTAAGTCATCCAAACTGTTTTTAGTAGTGGGGCATCTAAAATGTTCTATTTTATACTTGTATCCCATAGGCCTACTACTGTCACTGTTAAATATGATGCATCAACATTGTCAATCTCTTTTACAACCTGAAACACTTCAATCAGACTCCCTCTAATTCTTTTTTTCAATAGAAAACAATTTTAAGGACCTTACCATTTCAGTAACCCTTCTGAACCCCTTCCAACAATTCAGTGCTTCTCATTAGGTAAAGACCCCAAGACTGAACACTAGGGTGCATCAGCGGATAAAGGATTATCTTAAAAATTAAAATGTCCCAATTTTTTTGCTCAGTTGTGCCACTGCATGAGAAAATAACATAGACAAAGTTTCATTTCAATCGCGAAGTATTTAGGGGTCGCACATCCCTCGCAAAGTTCACTATTTTCCTTAAATTTACCCTACATTATATTGTTAATGGTAATTAAATTATTTAAAGAAATTATTTAATATTTATTGATTATACAATTAGCAAAAACATAAAAACTTGAAAGAAAAATTTATTTCATTGAAGTTTTATCTTGCCTGCCCCCTTTGCATTATGTTCGCTGATGTTCTCCTGCCACCTGAATCATATACTGAAATTGATCTTCGTTCTTGGTGCAGCCCTTTGATGTAAACTGTTGAATTAAAGCTACTCCTCTTTCAGCTCGTCATTTGTCACAAAAGTTTCTTTACTCTGTCCTTTCCTTGTTTGTACTTTTGGAGGCTCCACTCTTTCGGTGGTAATGATAAAAATGCTCTACTAATATCCAGATGGTAGAAAATTTTCTTCATTGCCGAGGTAAAAACATCTGGAAGTTTTCTGGAAACAGCATTGCTTGCAGCATCAACTGTTAAACGTGGAGTTGGCCTAGGAGATCCTTTCATGGTATTCATATTTGAGACCATCTTGAGTTTGTCGCTATTCGTTACATCGTCATCAAAGAGCGCAAGCCCAACTGCAACCTCAGATAAATACCATAAATGCTGATTCATTGCCTTTGTACCAAGTTCCTTAATCTTATGATTTTCATGCAATGCAAGTTCCTTGAGTAGTGTAAGGTCCCTTCGAGCTGCCACGGAAGCATCCTTAGCTGTAAACCATGAGAGCAAGTAATGTTTAGTTATAAAGACACACAAATTGCCAAGTTTGCTGTAGAAATGTGCGTCAAATGAAACACGAGATGAAGCAGGCCGTGGTTGCAGTCTACCAAACTCCTCTTGGAACATCCAAATTTTTAGAGAATATATTGCTCGAGCCATCCATCGTGCACGATGTACAGCACCAAATGCGGAAAGAAACTGAAGAGCGTCGGTGTGGAAGAGATCCAAGAAAAATGACAGCTAATTCCAAGAGCTCTTTATAATCGTCTCGTGGTTGATGAGATTGAAGGAGATTCTGACAAAATTGAATAATATCATCCTTCCAAGGCTGTATTCGGAGTGGCATTGCTTCTACTGCTGTTATGTATTTAGTTTTATTAATTTTAGGACAACAATCTCTAAAGTTTAAAAACAAAGTAATATCTGAACTTTTTGATGTCTCTATCACGAGAGTAGAGAATACAGCACTCAAGAATCTCCAAAATGTGATGTCTACAGGCAAGGTGCAAGAGCTCACGTTCAAGTAACATTTCAATCCTCAGACAGGCGTAAATTTGGATCCTGTATTGGTGCCGCCGTGATGGCTACTAAAAGATCCGATCTCAAAGCGATTTAATTCTGTCACCTTTACATTCCATTTTACTAAAACTGATCCGATCTCAGAAGCTACTGAATTTGCATCCCCACTATCAATCTTGGGCACTGAAAGAATCTTCTCTACACCTTCACCTGAAACTAAAATTGACAAACGTTCGATCTTCTCTCTGCCAACCAAGTCAGGCATCAGCTTACCATCCCAATGTAATGTCAAAGGGCGTTTGGAGAAAAACTTTCCTTCAATTCAGCTGCTAGAAGAGTACGGTTAGTAATTTGTTTCCTCCTTATGGAACTTGGGCTAATGGCAAGATCCTCGATATTATGTCCAATATGAGCTGCAAAAGGAAGCAAAATTTGCGCGGCTTTTCAGTCACTGATCTGGGTTCTGTCTAAAGCCGAAGCTAGCCTTATACTAATGCCAACTTTTCGTTTGGTTCTGGAAGCACGTTGTTATTTTGTGAGCATTGCGCAACCCCTAAATATTAATGTATTGGATTGATTTTTACGCTAGCATATTTTTTTCATTGAATGGAATCAAATTATAAGCGAGCAACTGAGTGTCACAACTTTTTGTTTTTTGATGCACCCTGCTGAACACAGTATCCCAAATGTGGTATAACCAATGATGTATACAGTGTAATTATAACCTCATTAAATTTGTAGGTAACAGCTTAAAGTCTTATTTGCTGTACAGCATATTGTTTGATGACTTCAGACTGATTATGTATACCAATATAATCAAGATCCCTGTTTTCTTTCATCACACTGTTAAGGTTACTCCAATTGAAATTATGATAACACACGTGTATTATCTTCCATTTATTATAATTAAAACCCATCTACCATTTATTTGTCTAACTCACTAAATGATCTAAATCCTTTAGTAAATCAGCAGCATCCTCTTCACAGCTAATAACACTGAAGACCTCAGTATCATTAACAAATTATAGTAACTTATTGACTATTCTTTTATTTTTGTCATTGAATGTGAATCAAAAAGAGCAAAGGTACTGAGACTGAGCCCTGAGGTACCCCACTTGTAACATTAATTGTAACATTTACAACAACCCTTGGCTTTCTTCTATCTCGCCATTCTTCAGTCCAACTTGTTGATTTATCCCCCATAACTACAGAGATAAGTTTATTTGCATGTTTTATGTGCCAACTTGCCAAATAATTTCTAAAAATCCAAATACATCAAATATACATCCTTACCTTCCTCATCTACATAAACAATAACATTTACAAATAATGTCAAAATATTTGTAAGGATTCTCCCTTAGTGAAACCATGTTGAATATCCAATAAAATTCTGAAGTTTCTTAAGTGACTTTACAAAACGTTTTTAATAGACTTTACAAAACGTTTCCCACAACTGATGTATGATTAATAAGTCTATAATTATTGGGACAATGTTTATCACCTACCTTGATAAGAGGAGTTACATTAGCTAACTTCCAATCCTCTAGTATTCAGGGATGTATTAATAAAAGTAGTGAGTGGCTGATGTATCCAGTCTTTAACTTTGTTAAAAATTCAAGAAAATACTATCTGGTATAGGAGACTTATCATTCTTTAAACTTCCCAATTTTTTCGAAACCAGTACAAAATTATTGCAGTTATCTTGTTCCACCTATCAACTGTTCAAGGTGTGGAATGCTTCTTAAGTCTTCGTTAGTAAAAACTGATTTAAAAGCAGAATTTAATAACCCAGAAACTCGTAATCATCATCACTTGCCTTCCTTGATCACCTCACAAATGTCCTACCCTAATCCTAATGTTTTCCTTGAGTATTTAAAACTATGTGTAAACATTTTCCAAGTCTGCTCAATGTCTCCAAATGTTTCAGCTGCCCAATTCACAACAGGTGATTTTTGTGCCACCCCTTCAGAATTTGATTTTTATCAAATTTGTAATCAAAATATTATTATTCCTTTATCTCCATGTGTAGTAAACATGCACAATGAGTTGTTTATATTCTTATCAACAATATTATCAGATATATTTTAGCAGAACAGAGCGTATTGCATGTACGTAAACATTTTATTTTGGGGTTCTTAAATAGGAGAAATTCTATAAGTTTAAAACTTTCAACTTAAAAGTAACTTTCAAAGTTATTATTACCAGATGGCTAAAGACTGTATTAAGTTGATGTCACTGAAAGAAACTTGATTGCATTTGTATTAATTCTTTTTATTCTATATTTTTTCTTCTGAATATGTGCACTGTCATGTCCCTAAACTGAAATGCAGTAGCACATGTTTCTTTTTGACTGTGCATGTAAGATTCTTAAATAAATATAATTGGCCTTATTATCACAGTTTGTTAGCCTTCAGAGTAGAATGTTAATTATTTCTAATTTAACAAAAAAAACTTAGCAGATGATTAATCCTTAGAACTTGAATAAGGTACAGACTCTATTTTCTTACTTCTTTTAAGCCGTAATCGTAATCGTGGCTTTGCACATTAACTAAACTGGAATACCATTTATATAGGTTAATATATTCATACTTGCTTATTTGAAAATATGAAACAAAGGTTTTAATAAGGAGGACATAAAATAGCCATAAAATTTTTTAATTAACTGCATAGTACAAGATATAATTATTATTTAGACTGGAACTTTAAGACTAATTGGTATTTTTTGTTATTAGATTGGATGAAGAGCTTTGAATCTTTGCTAGCTATTTTTTTTTTGGTTTTAATTTTTTGGAATTTGTATCGTTTTACTATAAGAAAGTAAGAAATACAAGTATGATTGCATGATAATCCTCAAGTTTCTATAAAGCATAATTGGTTTAAAAGTTGAATTGTGTAATATTGCAAGATTTTATGAAGATGTGATAAATAATATTGATATCAGGGTAAGATACAAGAAAACAATGTTTTGATATCCTACAAGAGTTAGATGGCTTCATGCTATCCATTGGGAAATAAATAATATAAATTTCTGTGAACAGTACTTTGATTATTTCTCTGTGAAAAGGTTTTACCTTATCCTTTCTTTAGGTAATAAGACGATCAGAAGTCATAAAATTAAAGTGTTCAAGATACAGTTGCTTAAAGAAACTTCAAGAACTTATTGTTTTATCTTCTATTATATTTTGTTGTGTATAATTTAGTATTTAGGTTTCTGAGAAACAAAAACTGTTGTCAGTAATTAACCAGCTCAAGGTCCTGAATCAGTTCATTCCATGGCGTTCAGTTATGATAACTGGTCTTTTTCTGCTTTTGTCATATGTTCTGTAAATAGGAGGCACTCCATTATGTTTGTGTTCTAACATTGTTAGGCAGAATGTTTAAAGTGTCATTGTTTATTGTTTCATTAGTATGTTTTGTAATAGAGATTATTTTGTAATTTTAGCTTAGTATCTGAATATAGGACCAACCTGAGTATAGAAAGCTGAATGTTTATTTGGATTATGGTTCAAAATGGTCAACAAATAAGTCACCAAACTGATAAAACAATGGATTTTTGTCTGTATAAAAAAGAATGTAATAACAGTATTTAATTTGCTGTACTGTATATCCTGGTAACTATTACTCTGAGTAGGTAACTTGTTATGATCATAAATTAATAACAAAACCTTTTTTTTTAATTATCTTGATTAATAGAATAATGAATGTTTACTGTTATGTTTCTTATATTACATGGCATTTTTATACAGACTTCTGTTCAGTGAAATACCAGAACATATGTAGAAACTTTCAATGTATATTTAAAAAACACTAACAGATTAATATGTGAACTTAACATACTTGACTTATGAGTGAAGCCAGTTTCACTTTCTATCTTAATATTTTGACCAGTCAAGTCTGAATGTTACAAGTATTATATTTGGACACAGGTTTTTCTGGTATTTGGTAACATGACTTTTAATGAAATTTGACTGTTAAATAAGAAAGGCAGTAAGTACATTTGATGGATATGACTATTTTAAGAAGAGGTTTGTTTCTACTAGAAGTAAAAAAAATGCATATTTTTAATTAAAACTGAAATTATTTGAAATTCTAGGGTGGGTCTATATCTGAGCCTAGTATGAAACGGGGATACGTTTCTCCTGGTCAGCAGAATCCCCTTAGATCTCCAACTCAATCTCAGTATGGTCAACGATCATTTGCATCAACTCATGGACAACCACAAAGTTTTTCATCTCGCACTGTTAGTCAGGTGTACCCACAACAAGTAAGTGAATAAGTGATATTCTTCACTGCATGTAGGTGGTCGGCTGGTTCGATCATTGGTTGGTTATTAAATGTTTTTTGGCAATGAAGAAATCATAAAAGAACATGAGAATAAAGTAAATAAATACAGAAATAAAAGTCTCATAACATTGGCAAAATAATAGTATGAAAACCTAACGGGTTTTAACATTGGTAAAATAATAGTATGAAAATCTAACGGGTTTTAACATTGGTAAAATAATAGTATGAAAACCAAACGGGTTTTAACATTGGTAAAATAATAGCATAAAAAGCTAATGGGTTTTAACATTGGTAAAATAATAGCATAAAAAAGCTAATGGGTTTTAACATTGGTAAAATAATAGCATAAAAAGCTAACAGGTTTTAACATTGGTAAAATAATAGCATAAAAAGCTAACGGGTTTTAACATTGGTAAAATAATAGCATAAAAAAGCTAACGGGTTTTAACATTGGTAAAATAATAGCATAAAAAGCTAACGGGTTTTAACATTGGTAAAATAATAGCATAAAAAAGCTAACGGGTTTTAACATTGGTAAAATAATAGCATAAAAAAACGGGTTTTAACATTGGTAAAATAATAGCATAAAAAAGCTAACGGTTTTAACATTGGTAAAATAATAGCATAAAAAAACGGGTTTTAACATTGGTAAAATAATAGCATAACAAAGCTAACGGGTTTTAACATTGGTAAAATAATAGCATAACATTGGTAAAATAATAGCATAAAAAACGGGTTTTAACATTGGTAAAATAATAGCATAACAAAGCTAACGGGTTTTAACATTGGTAAAATAATAGCATAACAAAGCTAACGGGTTTTAACATTGGTAAAATAATAGCATAACAAAGCTAACGGGTTTTAACATTGGTAAAATAATAGCATAACAAAGCTAACGGGTTTTAACATTGGTAAAATAATAGCATAACATAACAAAGCTAACGGGTTTTAACATTGGTAAAATAGCATAATAACATTGGTAAAATAATAGCATAAAAAAGCTAACGGGTTTTAACATTGGTAAAATAATAGCATAAAAAAGCTAACGGGTTTTAACATTGGTAAAATACATTAACTGTTTGTAACTTGCTTTATTTAAAGCCGTTTTTTTCCTAGATCTGAAATTTCAAAATATTAATTTAGAAACACAAACTGGTATTTTTTTCTTTATTTTCTAACGATCTAGTACAAAACATCCTCTATTTTTATTATAATCAAAAGATCACAATGTTTGCTATTTCTTGCACTTTATCTTGCACTATTTTTTATCATAAAATGTCATTAAGAATTTTTTTTCCAGGTCTGTTAATCTGCATAGCCAAAGTTAATGGTTGGATTATGTCTTCTCATACGGTGAAACAGTGTATTGAAGTGTCAGCTTAAATATCATATTTTAACTAATTTCTAAATTGTGATTGCAACTTTTTATTGTTATTATGTTTTAGCTGTTTCTGAAATTATGAATTAATGTGTAATGAATGTGTTAATTATTAATATGTCTCTCTCAAAGTAAGGAAAAATAAAATAATGATGAAATTCAGTTGATTTTGGAATCAAATCAAAATAATGAAAAACTGAACTTATTGCTAAGAATCATGATGTCTGTGAAGTGGAAACATAATATTCAAAATGATTGAACATGAAATCAGGCAAGTTAAAGTGAATTTATCAAACTATTAATGGACCATCCCTCTATGCTTTTGGACAATTGTCCCCTACATTGTTGCTAAACTTAAGAATAGAATGAAGCAAGATAATAAGGAAGACTTTTGAAGATTGTAGGATTAACCCTTGAAATATCTTTTTCTCCTAAGTTATACTTGAAACATTACATTATCACCTCTCAGCAGACAGGGAGTCAGCTTTCAGCCCAGAATTCACAGATTGGCAGCTACGATCAGTGTACGCCCCAGATGAGTAGCTATGTGCAACCTGAGAGTCAAAGTCCCCAGGTAAGTTTCTCATAATCTTGGTGGATGTTTACTTTGTGAGATTTTGATATCTGCTCATTGGTACTGATATTGTGAGCCTTATTCAAAGGATTAAATATCATACACACAAATAAAAAGTGTGTAAGACAGGATGATTGGAAACTTTCAGTATTTAGTTTCAAAAACTACAGAAATTTAAGCATATTGTTACTATGCATACAAAGTTTTTTTTTTTTTAAAGAAGGGGCAAGAAAAAATTCTTTATTGAATCTTGAAGTTATTTAAAAGTAACTAAAAACACTAGTTGATATGCTATAGACCCTTTTAAACTATGTTGAAGAATGAAAAACTTCTTGCACATTTTAATATCTAGTTTTAGAGATAAAGCTGTAACTTGAGGGTAAAGATAGGTCGTTTTTTATCAGCTGAAAATAAACGTAATAACTAAAGGACTTGTTAACGTGTGGATTTTTTAGAATGTTCTGCATAATATTTGTATTTGTAAATAAAACACGCTTTAATTATAATAACAACAAAAAACAACCAAAACTTAACAATGTTTTATTATGAGATAAACGTTTCACAAGTTATTTATATGTAATGGTAGAAATACTGCATCCATAAAGTTTGTTTGAAAACTTATCAAAGTGATTTGGTACTAAACAAAAAAGATTTATGTTTAATTAAACAAAGTAATTGTTATTTATTTATGTGTATAAGAAGTGACTTTTTAAAACTAAACAGTAAGAGTAAACAGGCGCTTGGATATTTTCCTACTCATTATAACAATGAGTATTTTTACTATGGAAATTGTGTGCGGGTAGTACATGAACCGCTTAGGTAATAGTTATTTGCAATGAACCTCCCGTCTCAGTTTTACCAGTTTTAAAAAACGTATTGCCTTTGATGGTGAGGGTTTCTAATAAACATCTAATTCTATAGACTATAAAGTTTTATTATAATTGAAATCAACTGGTTTGAAAAGAACAAAAAAACTTATGTTTTGTAACCTGGTATTAGGACCACTGTTTGATTCTAAATGACCAGAATGGTACCAGTTGAGTTTCATCCGGAGTAGCAGCAAATACTTTTATTGTAAAAAGGTTCATAAATAGTCTTTTGTTAGTGTTACTAGCTTTTTTTCTGTAAGAAAGTGGATGTACAACTCTAGTTAAATATTGTATGGTCACTGCTTTTTATATAACAATTAGGCTTAATTAATAGCGAAGCGTTAAGAAACAAGACACCAACTGAAGACAGAAAACTATACCAGTATAGAGTGTGTCAATACTTGACGAATTTCCTAATTAAAATAATTAACGATTTATTAAAATCAAGCGTTAAGACAGAGGCAATGTTTTGAATAATCCAGTGAATATATTATAAAGGGAAAATTCTAATTAAAATAATTAAGTGGACAGGCCGATTAAAAGTGGACACCGATCTCATAAGCCCTCATGTACCACAGCGGCATGTCTACAGACTTAAAACGCTAGAAATCGGGTTTCGATACCCGTGATTAACAGAGCACAGATAGATCATTGTGTAACTTTGTGTTTACCTTCAAAAATAAATAAGCAAACCAACTGACTCCATAAAAATTATAAATAGGACCTGGAAAGTATTTTTTTCAACAACGAGATGTGAACCATGGACCCTTGAATTCACATTCTGCCCCACTAATTACTGAGTGATACCCAGCCTTTATATGGCAGTCAGAGTCAAGGAAGTGGGCAATAGTAAGGAGGGTAAGGTAAAATGGCTGTCCAACTCGAAATAATGAGAAAATGAATCGAGCAAGGAGTTTTAGAAACCTAAAGTCGAGAAGTTGAAAAAATTCATTACAGAGAAAGATATAGACATAAGCCGCTTTGTACGATTGTAGAGTTATTCGTTCGTTGGAAGTTCTTTGTTTGTTTGTTTTAATTATCTGGAGACAATAATTTAAAGTCCCGTTTACATAACATTTTTACATTGTGAAACTTGTACGCCATGTTTACAAATGATGCTAACTGCACTACATTGACAAACATGATAAACTTACTGGTACCATTACACAGCAGAAAGGGAAACACATAGTGATTCATTCTACCAGCTGGAAATAACCCTCTTGAAGATATAACCTGCCACTGATTTCCCAAGAAAATTTCACGTTAAATTCTCAGAATTGTTCCAGGTGTTATAGGTCCTTCTTACTAACCTTTTTTTTTATATTGGTGTCCTAATGAGAACCCGCAATTCTCTTCAGCTAGCAAAGAAATTAGAATATTAATAAGATAGCTTACAATAATATAATAAATAATTTTACCTTTCATAAGACACTATTCTTAATGTTGTTATATTTTTAAACTACACGCAGTGTTTAAAAATATAATAGTCTTAATTGTGATGCCTTATGACAGGTATAATTAGTTATAATATGCGTCGTCAGGGTGTAAAAAGATGTTCACTCTTTAACTATTGTAACAAATGCCGTGGTTGTATTTCGACCAGCATGAAGAGTACCGGATTAAGCGAAACGCGTCGTAAGCAGTGGATATGGCGAATATTGTGTTGTAATGCTGTTATTATATATACTTTAGGCCCGGCATGTCTTGGTGGTTAAGGCACTCGATTTGTAATGCGAGGGTCGCGGTTTCGAATCCCCATCACATCAAACATGCTCGCCCTTTCAGCCGTGGGGACGTTATAAAGTCACGGTCAATCCCACTATTTGTTGGTAAAAGAGTAGCCCAACAGTTGGCGGCGGGTGGTGATGACTAGCTGCCTTCCTTCTAGTCTTACACTGCTAAATTAGAGACGGCTAGCGTAGATAGCCATTGAGTAGCTTTGTGCGAAATTCAAACCAAACGTATATACACTTCTTGGATATCCCTAAAGGAAATAATTTTAAAAAATGTAGTGTTAAGAAATACTGATGTATTGTAGTAGATATAATACATGTCTGTATACGGGTGAATGTGTCTCTCTCTTTCACTCAGTTTGTTTCTGATGCACGGTCGCATCTTTAAAACTTCAAAGTCAGAGTACAGATGCAACTTTGTACGGGAAGTAATATGAGCTATGTGGCCGCGGCCACAAAAACCGTTTTGAGGCCGCAAATTAAGGCCAAAATCACATGTATAGTAATTTTTGACAAACAGGACGACCAACTTGATTTGTTTGGTGTCTACTCTGTGTTAGGACTTCTCCTAATCATTCTATCCGTAACAAAGATTTATAAACTACTTTTATTTGTCTTCTTACTTAGGCCCGGCATGACCAGGTGGGTTAAGGCGTGAGACTCGTAATCTGAGGGTCTCGGGTTCGCATCTCCATCGTGCCAAACATGCTCGCATTTCGCCTGTTGGGGCGTTATAATGTGACTGTCAATCCCACTATTCGTTGGTAAAAAGAGTAGCCCAAGAGTTGGCGGTGGGTGGTGATGACTAGCTGCCTTCCGTCTAGTCTTACACTGCTACATTAGGGACGGCTAACACAGATAGCCCTCGAGTAGCTTTGCGCGAAATTCAAAACAAACGAACAAACGATCATTTTACTCATTCTTTCTTTCACACTCGCGTGTCTATTCTGTATCATCCCTTAACTTTTGTCTCGAACGTGTGCACACACTACTTAAAATAAACAGACTTGCTTTGCTTGCGTGTACTCGCAAGAATCACCTATACAGTGACTTTATAGAAACGAGTGGTAACGGTACGTCTAGTAACGAGAAAAAACATAATTCTTCATTACGTGATAATTAGGTCAGAATATGTGGCAAACGACACTTGACCAGACAACAGAAAGCAAGGCAGGGAATTTTGTTTCGGAAACGTGAAATCCTACTTGATTTCTGTGAATCATTTTGTTTTATAGAGGGCCTTTTAATAGTTGAAATAAACGATCTTATAACACCAAAATGTTGGTTCTATTTGATTGCGCACTCATCGTTTTGTGGTACAGGTTATTTAGGAGTGTTCATTAAAATACAGACTGAAACCAGACAGTACAAAGTTTCAACTTTGAAATAAACAAGGTATTCAGCTACACCTGAATAAACTATGGAGCAGGTGTTTATGAAATACCTAGCGCCAGTGTTGGAGAATCAGCTCTGCTGTAATATAGGTAGATTGTTTTCTAAATTTGCCAAGAGGTAGTTGTTGTTTTTAATATTCTAAATGTTTTTAAATACTTTACATCAATCAATATACATATGAAACTCGATTTCTTCTTAAATGGCGCGACATAGCCAACTGGTTACAGCGGTTGACTCCCAATCTGAGAGTTGCGGGCTTGCATTCTCGTCTCGTCTCGTCAGACATACTCACACTGTCAGCCGTAGGGGCGTTAAATGTAACGATTAATCCCACTATTTGTTGGTAAAAGTTCCCCAAGTGTTAGCTAAAATGAAAGCAAAAATTAAAGACATATGAAAATCAAACACACCATCTATTAGAGCAAAAAAATATCTACCAAATGACATGAAATATTTTGCGAAAGCGTTTCATTTATGAATATATTTTGTTAACTTGAAAAAACGCTCACGAATTATTCCTCAACCCAATACATGGTTAAGCCTAAAGAGCAGTGGGTTAACCTTAGGCCTGTAGCCTAGACCTAGCTGAGGAATTGAAGAGAAGAGACATTGTTGATTTATCAGCATAGCACAGTTAGAGTGTATTAGAATATAACTTAATGAAACAGATTTTTTTTCTGGTATGTTTCGTACAAGTTTTAGATCATCAGATAAAGATATAAAAAGAAACTTGTAAAAACAATTTTGAAAAAATTAATAAATATACTAAATTGGAGTGAAACACTTTTCTAAGCCTAAGTTGTAAATCTTATAGAAATATTAATAAAAAATTAAGTCTTTGAATGTGTAATTTTGTTTAATTTTTAAAGTTAGGTCATCTTAAAGTAATTGGGCATTAAGCTTATTAGTTCGATAATTATCATTTGTTTTGAATATTATTGTGTTTATATCTGTTTAATATAAACACCATGTTTCTCCCATTGGTTCAAATTAAGAGAAAAATTATTTGGGTTTTGAATTTTTCATTAGCTCTTTGTGTATAATTTAAACTCAAAGCCAACATCAGTGATATTTCAAGTTTCTAATCATTTTGAAGCCCTGAATATAATTAAAAACTTATGCACATACACGGAGTAATTTTAAAGCTAATTGGACACACACAAAGACAGGTAATTGTAGCACGAGTCACGTGCGGATAGACCTTGCGTAATCAACAATTTAAAATATTTACAGATTGGTTAAAATCGAGCACGTGGTGGCATTGCGTTAATAATTGACACTAGTATCTTAAAGGTTTGTGAACGTTACTGTGTTAATAACGGTTATTTCCAACTACCTAACCGAATCTGTTATAAATGACGTCTTGCACGATGTGCGAAGGTTCTTTTAACACTCGTTAATTTTTCAAATAGCAAAATGATGTGAAACCCATCTTATGTACGTCGATTTATAGTCAAGAAAAGTACAACGAATCTTAACTACTTTCATTTCCCGGAATTAGAACTCTAAAATCCAGGGTTCGACATTTTGTGGTGGAAAGAGCGCTGATAGTCAGTCGTGTGGTTTTTTATTTTAAAAATAATGTTTTTAACATTTTTATTTTAGAATTATGTATTTCATTTTCCGAATTTTTTCATTCGTCATGAAAAAATTAACTTTATATATATTCATCGTCAACACTGACAATAGATTCCGTAAGTTTTGTCGTCACGTGCGGGGGTTTCAAGGCACCGTTCGATCCATGGTTCCAAAAGTTTCACATTTTTATTTTATCGATTAACTCAGACTGCTGGGTGCTTGTCTTCAATACTCACTCTTTATACAGATGTATCTTATTTTTCTGGCACATTTAATAAATGTATTTAACTTGTTTTATTGTTTTCTGAAACTTACAAAATAAATAAAGTGAGACGAATGAACGCAGTAAATGCTTTTCTTGACAATAACGTCCACAGACTTAACTTGTTCTAAGCATTAAAGGAATAATCTATAATTAAAGTTTGAATTTTTACACACATTTAACCCTTCGCTATCTTAAGTGGATTTCACTGTCATTTACTTATTAATTAAACTGTACTTTATCAACACATCTCGTTTTTATGTTACGACGCAATTTCAAAATTTTACTTCTTTGTTTAAATACGTCACAAATGTAAATCGACATGTTTTTTTTAAACTGATTTCCTTACATTAATTAAATGGAACAGAATAAACATTTTTTCATTGGTTTTTTTTTATAAAAGTTTTACGCCTGTTATATGATTTACATTATTATTTTTTGAAACAATAAATTATTATTAAAATTATTTTTACACTTAGTGTTTATTTTATAGTAACTTTATTTCTTAGCACATCAGATAAAACCAAACTGCGTGTAGAGACAACTAAATGATAACCTACAGGTTTTACCAGGAAGAATTATTTTTGTCTCTGGAAAGTAAACAATTTTTTCAGATCCCATACATTGGCTTTTTGAAAATCACTTAAGAAATATAATATAAATACGTTTTATGTATTTGCCAAATGAGTATGGTGAATTGACGTCAGCCTCAGTAGACGCATCAATGTAGGTTAAATAATAATAGAGCTAACTTTATATTCTCTACCATAGTAAGTATCACCCAGTGAAACATCGGTAAGTCTAAAGACTGACAGCGCTGAGTGGACATAGTAAATAGTTCAATGTGGTTTCGTTCTGAGAAACCGGTCCGGTGTGGCCAGGTGGTTAAGGCACTCGACTCGTAGTCGGGACGGCTAGCGCAGATAGCCCTCGTGTAGCTTTGCGCGAAATTCAAAAACAAACCAAACCATTCTTAAAAAACAACAGTAAATAGTCGATTAGCAGAAAACTTGACTGGAAATATCAATACTGCATAGCTAGCATATACGATTTTAACTTGTTGTTCTTTTCTTCAGTACAACAAAACGGTACAAGTTATTTGTGTTAAACCTCGTAAGATATAAATGGCGATATAAATACTAGATCTGTTTTCTTGTTTTATTTATGTACGGAAGAATATATAACCAACAGCGGGATTGGTGCAGTGTTTTTAAAATAATGTATTGTTTCACCGTGCACGTGATGCGTGAGAGAGAAAAAGAAAAAAAAACACATGACAACAAATAATGTATTCGATCGTATAATATTAGTCGCTGTAACAGTATCAAATCTTGTAATGACCTAGTTTAATTTTTAGGGCAATGACACACTCACGTGATACGACTGAAGCCCCACCTGTTTTTAGTTTTGTTTTTGTTCTCGGGATATTCTGGCAGCTTGTCAGGGAAGTGTGATAGAGTTTTATGTCCCCAGTAGTTTGACCGTGACTCATTTTTCTACAAACTGGGAAAGCCTTCTCAAGTAATTCAAAAGGGCTCAACGAGGGTGATCTTCCAGCACGTGCACCTGTAGACGCACGTGATTTCATGAAAAATGGCATAGTGGTTTTACGGAATGATCGTGAATGGCATGTATAATGGATTGACCTTGCGATATAAACCACACTTGAAGAGAGCCATACATTGGAAGATGTGAGCAGGTAGCGTTATTCCGATTAAGACCAGAGCTGACTTGAGAAGAGGTTTATCTTTTTTATCCTTTATTTCGGTAGATGACTTCTATGTGCATTATTTTCTATATCACTTTTCAAGAGAGAAAGTGGTCTGAACTGTTTTCTTGTTTTACAGTGTAAATAAACACAAGTTTTGAATAATAAATACGTAATCACACGTTAGGTGTCAGCTCTGCAGAAGTTATTTGCCTGCTGTGAAACTGACGTCTCAGATAATAAAAACTTAAAAAACACAAAACTGATTTTGCTTCAGATGCGAGTATTATTGAATTCTGATCCACGATTTTACTTTTGTTTCCCGTGTCATGAAATAATTTTTTGTCGTTTTTTTTAAATTATGTGTCCACAATTACTTAATATATATAATTTATTTTGTTTTTTTCTTATTAAACGTGTGGCTTCTACCAATGATCGACCACTCTAACGGTTAAGTCCAAGGACTCGCACTGCTAAATACATAGTATTGATTTTCATGGTGGGCACAGTACAGAAAGCCCAAGGTACAATTTCGTGGTGAATACACACACGTCTTCCACTGCTCTAAACAACTTTGTACTACAAAAGGAAAACGTTAATTTTTTTTTTTATGAGTAAAAACATTACTCACTACAATTCGGTGTTGCAATTCTAAAAATACGTATTTAGGTACTTGACCTCAGCATTGTAACAAGAAAATAAAGACACTGGATTTTTTTTATAAATTACTTAAGTCCTCTTCCGCTAGCTCAGTGCGGGATTATGTTGAAAATTGTGTTTCTACACCCACGGTGGGCAGAGCACAGATAGCCCGTTGTGTAGCTTTGTGCCTAACAAAAAGTAATTATATTATACCAGTATTTTAATAATAAGTGAACTCATAATTATATTATACCAGTATTTTAATAATATGTGAACTCATAATTATATTATACCAGTATTTTAATAATAAGTGAACTCATAATTATATTATATCAGTATTTTAATATGTGAACTCATAATTATATTATACCAGTATTTTAATAATATGTGAACTCATAATTATATTATACCAGTATTTTAATAATAAGTGAACTCATAATTATATTATACCAGTATTTTAATAATAAGTGAACTCATAATTATATTATACCAGTATTTTAATAATAAGTGAACTCATAATTATATTATACCAGTATTTTAATAATATGTGAACTCATAATTACATTATACCAGTATTTTAATAATAAGTGAACTCATAATTATATTATACCAGTATTTTAATAATAAGTGAACTCATAATTATATTATACCAGTATTTTAATAATATGTGAACTCATAATTATATTATACCAGTATTTTAATAGTAAGTGAACTCATAATTATATTATACCAGTATTTTAATAGTAAGTGAACTCATAATTATATTATACCAGTATTTTAATAATAAGTGAACTCATAATTATATTATACCAGTATTTTAATAGTAAGTGAACTCATAATTATATTATATCAGTATTTTAATAATAAGTGAACTCAATTATATTATACCAGTATTTTAATAGTAAGTGAACTCATAATTATATTATATCAGTATTTTAATAGTAAGTGAACTCATAATTATATTATATCAGTATTTTAATAATAAGTGAACTCATAATTATATTATACCAGTATTTTAATAGTAAGTGAACTCATAATTATATTATACCAGTATTTTAATAATATGTGAACTCATAATTATATTATATCAGTATTTTAATAATAAGTGAACTCATAATTATATTATACCAGTATTTTAATAATATGTGAACTCATAATTATATTATATCAGTATTTTAATAATAAGTGAACTCAATTATATTATACCAGTATTTTAATAGTAAGTGAACTCATAATTATATTATATCAGTATTTTAATAGTAAGTGAACTCATAATTATATTATATCAGTATTTTAATAATAAGTGAACTCATAATTATATTATACCAGTATTTTAATAGTAAGTGAACTCATAATTATATTATACCAGTATTTTAATAATATGTGAACTCATAATTATATCAGTATTTTAATAATATGTGAACTCATAATTATATTATACCAGTATTTTAATAATATGTGAACTCATAATTATATTATACCAGTATTTTAATAATAAGTGAACTCATAATTATATTATACCAGTATTTTAATAGCAAGTGAACTCATAATTATATTATATCAGTATTTTAATAGTAAGTGAACTCATAATTATATTATATCAGTATTTTAATAATAAGTGAACTCATAATTATATTATACCAGTATTTTAATAATATGTGAACTCATAATTATATTATACCAGTATTTTAATAATAAGTGAACTCATAATTATATTATACCAGTATTTTAATAGTAAGTGAACTCATAATTATATTATACCAGTATTTTAATAGTAAGTGAACTCATAATTATATTATACCAGTATTTTAATAATAAGTGAACTCATAATTATATTATACCAGTATTTTAATAGTAAGTGAACTCATAATTATATTATACCAGTATTTTAATAATATGTGAACTCATAATTATATTATACCAGTATTTTAATAATATGTGAACTCATAATTATATTATACCAGTATTTTAATAATAAGTGAACTCATAATTATATTATACCAGTATTTTAATAATAAGTGAACTCATAATTATATTATACCAGTATTTTAATAATAAGTGAACTCATAATTATATTATACCAGTATTTTAATAACAAGTGAACTCATAATTATATTATATCAGTATTTTAATAGTAAGTGAACTCATAATTATATTATATCAGTATTTTAATAATAAGTGAACTCATAATTATATTATACCAGTATTTTAATAATAAGTGAACTCATAATTATATTATACCAGTATTTTAATAATAAGTGAACTCATAATTATATTATACCAGTATTTTAATAGTAAGTGAACTCATAATTATATTATACCAGTATTTTAATAATAAGTGAACTCATAATTATATTATACCAGTATTTTAATAATATGTGAACTCATAATTATATTATACCAGTATTTTAATAATATGTGAACTCATAATTATATTATATCAGTATTTTAATAACATGTGAACTGATAATTATATTATATCAGTATTTTAATAACAAGTGAACTCATAATTATATTATACCAGTATTTTAATAATATGTGAACTCATAATTATATTATACCAGTATTTTAATAATATGTGAACTCATAATTATATTATATCAGTATTTTAATAATAAGTGAACTCATAATTATATTATACCAGTATTTTAATAATATGTGAACTCATAATTATATTATACCAGTATTTTAATAATATGTGAACTCATAATTATATTATACCAGTATTTTAATAATAAGTGAACTCATAATTATATTATACCAGTATTTTAATAATATGTGAACTCATAATTATATTATACCAGTATTTTAATAATATGTGAACTCATAATTATATTATACCAGTATTTTAATAATAAGTGAACTCATAATTATATTATACCAGTATTTTAATAATATGTGAACTCATAATTATATTATACCAGTATTTTAATAATAAGTGAACTCATAATTATATTATATCAGTATTTTAATAATAAGTGAACTCATAATTATATTATATCAGTATTTTAATAATATGTGAACTCATAATTATATTATACCAGTATTTTAATAATATGTGAACTCATAATTATATTATACCAGTATTTTAATAGTAAGTGAACTCATAATTATATTATACCAGTATTTTAATAATTAGTGAACTCATAATTATATTATATCAGTATTTTAATAATATGTGAACTCATAATTATATCAGTATTTTAATAATATGTGAACTCATAATTATATTATATCAGTATTTTAATAATAAGTGAACTCATAATTATATCAGTATTTTAATAATATGTGAACTCATAATTATATTATATCAGTATTTTAATAATATGTGAACTCATAATTATATTATACCAGTATTTTAATAATAAGTGAACTCATAATTATATTATATCAGTATTTTAATAATAAGTGAACTCATAATTATATTATATCAGTATTTTAATAATATGTGAACTCATAATTATATTATACCAGTATTTTAATAATAAGTGAACTCATAATTATATTATACCAGTATAAGCCTTTTAATAGTAAGTGAACTCATAATTAGGACTGAGCTTGGTATTCTGACCGTGGTAAATTATTTCTTGTAGCGTTTTTTTGGTAAACCAAGTCGTGGATTCGAGTCCTTCCAGTTCTCAGTTTTTGATTATAAAACAACAACAACAACAACAACAAAACCACATGGCTTTGTATTATCCTTAACAGCTGAGAAATATCCATATTTTGACGTAAACAATTTGTGCTATCTATTGTATTGAGTACAATCTTATGCATGCTTCCGTTTTTAAAAGTAAAAATTGTTTATTTACACAAACACACAAGGGATATTAATTACCTTTAGTTGTTTGATGCTGTGAATACGTTAGTGAAGTAATTTATCTTTCACTTGTTTTACTGCACGTGAGGTTAGGGGGCAGATTGATCACGTGAGAATATTTTGTTAGGATTACGTACGTACGACTATTTTAAACGTACATCGATACGTTGCACAGAATCTTTTCTTCACAATGTATAATACCATGAATAAGAAACAGTTTTTTTGTGGTTTTTTTCAAGTTCCAAAATAATTAACTTTTAAAAGTTAATATCGCAGCCCCAAAACAAAAATAAAAAAATAAAAAAAATAAATTACTATAATTATTCTTGATATTGGTATATTTATAGAGTGAACTTATGACGGCTTTTGTAATATGAAGAAAACGGAACTTCACGGTTTGTCAGTGGTAGGTTTCCAGACTTAAAATGATAAACTTTAGGGTTCAGTTCCCCATAATGGACAGTGTAGATAACACACTATAAAAAACACGACATATGTATATATAAATATATATACACACATATGTATAACTAAATTATTTAGCATTCGATACACAGTTTTATTGTCCCTACTTCTTACTTCAAACTATATTTATTGTGCATTTATCATAATAACAATAGGCTAAAGTAAACTTCATATTTTCTTTATTTACGAGAAAGGTTTTAGTGGTGTAAAAAAGATTCATGTTTTCTGTTATATTGTAAGAATAGATTGCAAATACCTTTAAATCAGCGGCTCGAATAATCTCATCTTACTGGCGTTTCTTTTACGCAACAGAACGTGGAGATGTCACGAACTGAATTTTATTTAAACTTTCGGAGGTTCGCGGTTAGATAAGAATCTTTATTACAACAATACGTTTTCTAAACACAGAATTTATAGAATAAAACAAAGTATTCTAATCGCAGAAACCGAAACTATACGTCTTTTTGTCTTAGGCCTAACATTAGTTAAGCCTTCAATGAATGCGGCCTATATTCGATAGAGATAAATTAACACCGTAACTTGTTTACGGTTTTTGTTTTATTTTATTTACAGCTAAACTGCACACCATACTTAATATTGCCAGTAAATAAACTTAGGGTATTATCCTACGATCTAACGTTAGACCTTTTTAAAAACTGTAAGTTTATTTACACCCTTTGAAGTGCGCGCGCATTTTCAGAAAAAAGTATTATTAGATTTTAAAATATTTATAACTTAGCTTTCGTTAGGCTTACTTTATGTTTTTAGCGATTAAAAATACTAATTAATAAAAATAATGACTTTGAATTTAATAAAATACACAATAACGTGAGACCGGAGTTCGGCGCGGTGCCGTTAAACGTAATAGTAATGTTAGAAACTTTTATCCATTCACGAGAATTTTACAAAAGTTTGTTCCCAAAGACGGGCGGTAGTTTCGTATTTAGTTGCACATCTGTTTTGAAGAAATTATGAGTTTGCAAAAGGTGAAACAGTATACTTTATAGATAATAATATTTTTATAGAACCTGTGAAAGTATTTTAATTCAGATGAATTCAGACAAATCCAACGGAACAGTTATTCATTTATGAACGAGGCACGTTCTTCACTGGTTTAGTTTCTTTCAAAACACGAACCTACATTTAATTTCTCGCTCTTTCGAGCACCTTATCCTATCGACGTGAGGAAAAAACTACGTATGATCAATTTTCAGGTCAAAGAGCGACTATAATTACATGAACAATTACATCATCGCTGTCCTCTGTTCTAATTGGATAAATATCGCCTTTAAACTTTGCATATCAAGTGAAGACTAGTCGTGTTTTTTTTTTTTCGTAATGATGAACAGGTTATTTCTATGAAATAATAAAAATAATAACTCATGTTGTTAATATGTTATAATGTTAAATTACTTCTCCCCTAGCTTTGATTTATGGCAAACACTGATAAAAAAAAAAAAGAAGATATTTCACCAACTTAATGTTCGTAATGTAACATAATTATCTTTTCAACCATTGCTATGCTCTTCGTAACGTAACCCTTGTTTGGGGCAAAAGGCTTAATCGGCGTTTGATATAACTGTTATAATGTGGTTTCAACAGTATTCCAAACTATTTTTTTACTTTCATTTTCATATTTTAATGGCAGATTAATCCTCTATTGCTCGTACCAAGAGCTATAAGTTTCTAACATTGAACTGAGGAATAGAAGATGGAAGACAGCTAATCAAAAACACTTGGGGCACTCTTATCTAACCGAATTTTTTAGTTTTTCCGTCGATTGTGTCGCCTAACTACAGCCCCAAAGTGCTGGGCGGATTTCTGTGGTAATGGACTGTGGACCATGAACTCTGGATTCGCAGTCCAAAATACGCCAACTACTTGGCTCCGCTAAGCCTACTTTATCATAGCCGACTTTTAACAAATTAAACTCATCTGTTGTATGTAATAATAATGTGGTTTATGCAAAGTAGTTGGCAGATGATCAAGTGATGATGAATTTTAACATTACGTCCTCAGTACTAGATATTAAGTTTACAATAAGTCAGGATGATAGTTATAACCGTTGTTTCTAGAATTTTGCGTCACATCAATATCTTAAGCAGTGTAGGTAATTTCCAAGCATAGGAAAACATTTGCAGTTTTGTTATGGAAATAAAGTTTGGACGATCTTTGGTACCATATTTTCCCGTTAGGTGATCACTCAAATTATTTGTTTCGATACCAATTTTTGCGATGTGTTTAACAGAACCTTTCATGGTGTTTAATTCATCTAAGCAGCAATTTTGTTTCTTACATATAAATAACTAGTATAATGAATATTATTCTGTTGAACAAAGCCCGGTAAGATAAAACACTAAACCAAGCCATGTCATTCTCGTAAATGTGATACGGTGATTGTTTACTGAAATGTATGTTTTATCAGAAAAACATTTTTGCTTTTTTCAACAGGCGTGGTAAACTGGAGCTTTAGTTTACTTTCCCGAAATCCAGTTTATCTTAAGCTAGTAAAATCCATCCACTTGTTGAAAAATAATTATTATCTTAAACACATAATAACTCGTAAAATTTATATTTATATGCACCGATATATTTTATCTATCTCTTCGTTACAGACCTATTTCCTTTCACTTTGCCTTCATATGTAGTTTACTGGCAGGTGTTTTCCCCTACTGTCCCCCCCTTGTTCCTGCCATTAAGTTCCAATCACGCACGTAGCCCACGTTATCCGAGGAGACCTGTATGCACATGACAAGGGTTGAACATCACGTTCTTTGTTTTCCCGCCACACGAAAACCAATCTAGGCTCAACTAGTCCGTCGAACCGGCCTCTGGCTAAGGCCCCATCCTGACAAACATTTGGTAACTTAACCCACCAGTTGCTTAAGACAGCGCTTGGCAATACGTACCAGGTTCTATGAGTGGAATTCTCGACTCTTTCTGTGTTCTGCCTCAGGCTGTCGGTCATACCTCAGTGAATGGGAAGGTAGCTAAGTTGTTCGGTAATCCTTTCATGCATTGCTACGTTCGGAGCGCCTGCTGCAGACAATCTAATATAATGATTCCCTCATTCGAATGGCCAAACTACCATCAGGTAGCTTTTTTACGAAAGCTATTGTTTGTTTGCCTTAATGAATGCGATGCCACTGTACTGCGTTTCATAGCCTAGCTTCTTACAGTGAAATGGATGGATGACTCGAGATTATGATAAAAATATGTCTCCTTGACTTCGTGAAAAAAGTTGAGTTGACTGAATTTGAAATCTTTCTGTGTTCGTTGGCATTTATAGGTATTCAAGTTTTTAACCGTGAATATGAAGCAGCGACTACGACCAATACAGAGAAAACCTAGTCACTTTTCGATACATTTTGTGGTCTATTTAAAGACCGGATATATATATATGTTTCTCGGTGACATATAAAGGAACAGAATTTTGCATACCCAGTGGTTAGGAGACATTGCTATTAGTACAATAATAACATTTTAAAATCATAACTACTGAAAGCAAAAATATCGTCTACCTTGCTTTCTAACCAATAAACGTTTAAAATTGTATTTAACTATAAAGTTGTGTGTTGGTCATATTATTTTTACTTGTTATTACTTACTGCTGAGACTTGTATCTCCTTCAGTGATATCATGAGACTCTAGAAAAAAATATATACTCTGACCTGATCGTAAATGTTCAGATGACTTCATAATATTACAATAAGTGTTTTTTGTGTTTGACTTTTGGCGGTAGCCTGAACCCATATAAACAACTGTTCATTTTTTGACGCACACCATAGCAAGTGCGCCATACCCAGCAAGCTGGTAGAAATAGACATACGATGTCGAATAAAACACGAAGATCGCTTTTGTGGTCCAGAATTTATTGTTGTTACAGGTATGAGAAAGTTTTCAGCTTTATGATGTATCCACTCTTATAGGAGTGACATTCTGGTCTTGACCAGTGACGGCGTTACACTGGTTTCAGTCTGTATTTAGGATTTATTTTACTTACTGCCATCTTGTGGCTGGGCGATAAGCTCAAAGGCTTATAACGCTAAATATATGGGTTTAATACCAGCGCTGAGCATAGTGTAGATAGCCTATTGTTTAGCATATTGCTAAAACACAAACGATGTTTACCTGGCAGAAAACTGACAAATATATTTCTGTGTGGAAATCCTTAGATTGAACAAGTTTGCTAGAACGACGGAAAATAAAAACGAAGACCGTAGACATGTTTTTGTAAGAGTAACGTTGTATAATCCAGATTTTGTAGAATTGTGATGGTATTTCCTTGTAGTAATGTGCAACACTTGATCAGTATATATATATATATATATATATATATGTAAAACATTAGGTTGTAACAGTAATCTGTCCTCCATATTTATCATTGTCGTTCAGAAGTTTTAATATATTATCAATAATGGACAAATCACTATTATTAGCAGTAAGTACGGTGTTTTTTTGCCAGTTACAACAACGACTTGATTGAATAATTCAGCTTGAAACACACATTTGCCATTCTTTAATGGTTTCGATAAAAACAAAATTGTGATAACGAACAGACACAAATGCAAAGTGAAAGAAAAGTTGAATTGTTACTAGTACATTCTAGTCAATGTGTTGTATTAGATGTTGAAACAGCATAACATGTTGCTACATCTGTGTTATATAGGTTGTTGAAACAGTAGAACGTGTGTTGTTACATCTGTGTTATATAGGTTGTTGAAACAGTAGAACGTGTGTTGTTACATCTGTGTTATATAGGTTGTTGAAACAGCAGAACGTGTGTTGCTACATCTGTGTTATATAGGTTGTTGAAACAGCAGAACGTGTATTGCTACATCTGTGTTATATAGGTTGTTGAAACAGCAGAACGTGTGTTGCTACATCTGTGTTATATAGGTTGTTGAAACAGCAGAACGTGTGTTGCTACATCTGTGTTATATAGGCTGTTGAAACAGCAGAATGTGTGTTGCTACATCTGTGTTATATAGGTTGTTGAAACAGCAGAACGTGTGTTGCTACATCTGTGTTATATAGGTTGTTGAAACAGCAGAACGTGTGTTGCCACATCTGTGTTATATAGGTTGTTGAAACAGCAGAACGTGTGTTGCCACATCTGTGTTATATAGGTTGTTGAAACAGCGGGACGTGTGTTGCCACATCTGTGTTATATAGGTTGTTGAAACAGCGGGACGTGTGTTGCTACATCTGTGTTATATAGGTTGTTGAAACAGCGGGACGTGTGTTGCTACATCTGTGTTATATAGGTTGTTGAAACAGCGGGACGTGTGTTGCTACATCTGTGTTATATAGGTTGTTGAAACAGCAGAACGTGTGTTGTTACATCTGTGTTATATAGGTTGTTGAAACAGCGGGACGTGTGTTGCCACATCTGTGTTATATAGGTTGTTGAAACAGCGGGACGTGTGTTGCTACATCTGTGTTATATAGGTTGTTGAAACAGCGGGACGTGTGTTGCTACATCTGTGTTATATAGGTTGTTGAAACAGCGGGACGTGTGTTGCTACATCTGTGTTATATAGGTTGTTGAAACAGCGGGACGTGTGTTGCTACATCTGTGTTATATAGGTTGTTGAAACAGCGGGACGTGTGTTGCTACATCTGTGTTATATAGGTTGTTGAAAAGCAGAAAGTGTGTTGCTACATGTGTGTTATATTAGGTGTTGAAACAGCAGCATGTGTCTGTTACGTCTCTGATAACTTACGAGAGTAGGTTATGATAACTGGAAGTCATAGTATTAAAACATGGTGACTGCTCTTCATACGTACTGGTGTGGATTGTGTGAGAGAAATCGTGATTTTCGTTTACGTGACTCCCGCCAGATGGGGTAATAGCCCAAAATGTTAAAAAAAAAGATAATTTAAGGTTCCTAACACTCGTTAAACATTTTGTGCCAAATCGTTCAATTTTAAGAGAAAACAGTTAATAAATAATTATCTTAATAGTATTGATATAGGTATGGCAGTTTGACGGTTAAAAGTGTTATAACAGTTATAAGATGTAACAGTCTGATGGTTTTACGTAACACTACTATAAGCAACAAATGGATACTGTACAATATCCTGACCTTTGACCCATAAAATTTAGGTATTAGAAAACCTTGCTCTTTTTGACACATTTGTTGTTTTCTTTAAATTAATTTCTACGAGATCTGTTTACAAAATAAAAGTACTAGATAACTGATTCGGATTACTTTGTGTTTCCTAAAGAAGGCTCCATCACAGCTTGGAGGTAGTTTTAATTTTTTTCTTTTATAATAAGTTGAAGGAACATTCAAAATTAAATGCAAATGAAGTACAGTTGAGTTTCGTTATATATTTATTAGCCGAAGAGTAAAGAAAACACTTAAACAGGTTTATTGATTTCACGAAAACGCCAGTACTCACTTCTCTATTAATGCTGTATAGAAATAAAAATGTGGAATCGACTTAGGTCTAGTAATAGGTTTATCGTAATTACCTCGCTGTTCTATAACAGCGTTTTGATAAAGGAAATTTGTAATCGTCTGTTGGGAACCCCATTTAGCAACGGATGGATTACACGGAATGTGTAATCTAATATCTTCAGTAACGGGTTCTTTGAAGATTTTATTTACCAATCGCAATATAACGTTAAATTTATGATCATATACAAATTATAATGGTTTCAAATTGGCATAATTGTTTAGAAGGTTAGCGAGTTAAATCATTTACACGTTGTGGCCATGTGGATCGTCAACCATGTTTATAATAAAACTGTTATTTCTGTTGTTAAGTTACGATAATGTTGACAGTAATTTTAAACAGTGCTTAGCAATCTTAGTATTATCAAGTTGATATTATTAACGTATTGTTTTAATTATTTATAAACAAATTGCAAATATGAAAAAAATGTATGTATAGAAATATTTCGTAAAAAAAGATCTTGGCTTTTCTAAAGGTTTAACCAGTCATTCTCGTAAGTTATTCGTACTGGAGATAAACCGTCGTGTATGCAATTTAACTATGAAGTTGATTCTATGCGATTGGTATTAGTATATACCCGATTTCGCAATATTTTAATATCTTGTAAGTCTGGCATGACCCGGTAGTTAGGGTGTTCGACTTGTAACTGGGGGTCGCGGGCTCAAATCCCATTTTCGAATATGAATTCTCTTCGGTGGGTCGATGGTAAGTTTACGAACTTGCATCTTTAAAATCCCGGGTTCGATGCCCCATGATAGACCCAGCTGATGGCCCAGTAAGACTAGTTTTGTGTGATAACAGGCAGAATACACACGTTTGACCAAGTTCTTGTCTGTGTTGTCAGAATTCAGGTATAGTTAGCATACTTGGTCAGAGCTTAATATTATAAATATTTCATGTTGATTAATTTTGTACCATTTTGTGGTTTCATTTAATTAAGGGTACGAAGACTAATTATGGTTATAATTAACTAAGGGACCAGTTTAATAGTTCGTTTACAGTAAAATATTTGCCCAAACTTTCAGATTGTGAGTGACTTGTAAGAAGGTAATGATATTCCCCAATTTTTTTCCAGAATTAGCCCAGAAGTTGAGTGTGGACTAGTTGCTTTACTCCTAGCCTACAAGCTCATCATTAGGGTTAGCACAAATAACGTCATATGTAATTTTGTGTTAATGCCCTTAAAGAAACAACTGTCTATGTACGTGACTGAGAAAATTTGTTCGTGTTTTTTTTTTTTTTAATATTAAGATAACACGTGACAAGATGGTTGATTATGCATGCACGTGTGTGTGTGTGTGTGTGTGACTGGGGAAATCATATTCAAGTTTTGTTGTTTTTATCAATAATCAAATATTAAAATAACACGTGGCTAGATGGTTGTTTAAATATACATACTCTTGTGTGTTTGCAAATATATATATTTAACGCTATTTAAATTATCCCTAATATAATAATAATCTCCAATGGATTCCCTTCTTGTTTTAATTTCTGTCAGTTTATAGCCTTCTTTGGATATCAATATTATATCATCCAGGAACCTAATCAAGTTCGCAATTTGTGAGTCGTAGACCACTGAAAAAACAAAACCTTCGCATATAGTTATTTGTGAATTATGTGTGATCCCTAAACCTGAAGCTTTCAGTTCATAGCTTAAAAACGTTTTATCTCGTACATAAAAATAAACAGTTGAAATGTGTATTTTATTTCACAGATAAACCTAACAGCTGTTTATGTTGGTAATTTCGTTTCTGGTAAATCATTTCGTGATTAATATTATCCATTTTCATATTTCCGTGAAAGCAGTTTGCTCTGTGGTCACCATGGTAACAGAGAAATGTTATTTAGTAACGCCTGCAGGTGGCACCTCTGTGTATAATCGATTACTGGATTTAGAACAGTGAATCGCATTGTGTCAGTATAGAGTCAGTTTACCGTATAAATATAAAAGATAGATGGATGATCAGGAAACATATATTTATGAAAATATATTCATTCTATTTTTATGTTTATCGGTAAATCCATCTTCCAACATAACGAAAAGGTTGTGAAACTATTGATTGAACGGTCATTTTATCAAGTTCATCTATGAATGATTTAAAATTACAAGTGTTCTTACTAAAATTTAAAACAGTGGTACATTACGGCTAAAACAAAGATATATTAATGAATTTTAACCTACTTTCTTCATTTGTAGGTGTGAAACTAGACCTCTATTACATATTATTTTGTTTAACATTCAAAATCGGTAACACATTTCTGTTTTTATTAATTCTAAAATAATTTTACACCGGAAGTGTTCAAAAAATTGATATATTGTACTTGAAGTTTTATACGTTTTAAGCAAAGCTTCGCTTACGTAATACAGACATATTTGTTGTTATTGCGAATATGAAAGTTCAGTACTTTTGTTTTCAGGTTTTTATATTAAAAATAGAATGATTGGATTCATCAAATTTCCCGCCTTGCTCGAACCTTGAGAATATTAGACTGTTCCTTCGTATACCTGTTGTCAAAGATATGTTTGAAAACATTCGCTTCACAGAAACTGACGACACTGCCACCTATGAACAAACTAATGTAATGTAACAAGATACTGACCAGTGTATATCAGTTACTTGGTTTCAAACAAAATAACATACTTGTCTTGATGTAACTTCATGTATGCTGACTTGATAAGATTCTTTATGATAAAACTTGGTGTTAATTGTATAAAGCGCATTATAACAAAACGTGTTTTGTGTTACGGTAGTAATTATTAGGAAGACTTACATCACGAATGTTGTGTTTGTTTGTTTTTGTTTTTGGAATTTCGCACAAAGCTACTCGAGGGCTATCTGTGCTAGCCGTCCCTAATTTAGCAATGTAAGACTAGAGGGAAGGAAGCTAGTCATCACCACCCACCGCCAACTCTTGGGCTACTCTTTTACCAACGAATAGTGGGATTGACCGTCACATTATACACCCCCACGGCTGGGAGGGCGAGCATGTTTAGCGCGACGCGGGCGCGAACCCGCGACCCTCGGATTACGAGTCGCACGCCTTACGCGCTTGGCCATGCCAGGCCATACGAATGTTGTGATACTTAATGACTCAATAACTCTCGGATTTGAAACCATTGTTCTAATTGTGTAAATGTGTTTGCACGTGAATTTAGTCCCAAAATTGTATCGTACAAATGTCACTATCAGCTCCAGCTCACTAGGTTGGATTTCGAATGTTATCCATGAAGCCAAGCTGTATTATATTAGGTTGAGGAATAACTCGTGAGCGTTTTTTAAATAATTTCATTCAAGCATTACATGCAAGACTATAGAATACTTCAATGCATGAACACATTACACCCAAAACATTTATTATGATACTTTATTTCATGTAATACCTAGGTATATAGTATGCATTGTTTGAAACGAAATTGCAAGAAATTAAATGCGAAAAGCAGATGGTGTCGAAAATGCTTGATTTTGTCCACTTGACATTCCATTTAATGAGCTGAAAATGAAAGCAAAAATTAAAGACATATGAAAATCAAACACACCATCTATTAGAGCAAAGAATTATCTACCAAATGACATGAAATATTTTGCGAAAGCGTTTCATTTATGAATATATTTTGTTAACTTGAAAAAACGCTCACGAATTATTCCTCAACCCAATAGAACAATGACCTGTGCAGTAGACTTGTAAAATGTTTATACTGGGAATTCGTTTCTGTCAGAGCATGGTTAATTGTAACACATTTTTTCAGTGGATTACGTTAAGGGCTCTAGAGATTACTCACAACATTAAAAAAACTAACTAAAAATCGAATTTCTTACGAAATTAAAAACAGGTTTAGCTACATACGTTCATTTGCATAACAGTTCTCGAATTAAACAGAAGTATGTGACGGGGTGTTGTTGTCTTATCGGTATAAGAAACTTTTTTTTGAGCACAAAACTACACAGTGGGCTATCTGTGCCCAATACGGGCGTGGAAATCAGATTTTTAGCCCTATAAGATCTCGGATTTACCGCTAGGCCATTAGGGGTATATTATAAACAAATACTATCTTCCACAACAGTTTCATAAATTAAGCTAAATGTGTAACCCATTAACATAATTATTTGTCTGATTTATTCCAAAGCTGAACGAGGGTTAGTTGCGTTGGCTGTCGCTAATTTCGGGGTGGTGGACTAGGTTTGGTTGTTTTGTTTTGAATTTCGCCCAAAGCTACTTGAGGGCTATCTGTGCTAGCCGACCCTAATTTAGCAGTGTAAGACTAGAGGGAAGGCAGCTTGTTATCACCACCCACCACCAACACTTGGGCTACTCTCTTACCAACAAATAGTAGGATAGACCGTAATATTATAACGCCCCCACGGCTAAAAGGGCGAGCATGTTTGGTGCAATGGAGATTCGAACTCGCGACCCTCAGATTACGAATCGAGTGCCTTAACCACCTGGCCATGCCGGGTCGGCAGACTAGGAAGCAGCACCAATGTCAATTCTTGGACTATTCGTGTCAGATAAAATATAAAAACTTGATTGTCACCCTTATTATGCACCCACGGGATCTCATTTCCACAGGCCGGGATGCTTACGACTGGACTGTATTCTGTTTCTTTTAACACAAGATTTAAACACATTTATACATGAGAAATTAAACTTATTCCCATAAGTTTCTTAAAATAGTTGAATCATATAATTTACTGTCGTATTTATAGACTGAGTACAAAATATTTATTACAAAAAATTACAAGAGTTCTTTAAAACGGGTTTTGTGAATTTTTATTTAAGTTGGTAGGTTGTGTTATCATTCAATGCTATTCGAAAAGCAGCGTTTACATTTGGTTGTGGGGTACTTGTTTGTCGAAACAGTGACGCCTGTCGGCCGGAAATTGCAACACATTTACAAATATTTCTTGAACACAACTTTATCATAAATCAACATACACACTGCATGCGTTATAATATAGTATTTAGTTTTCGGTCTCTGGGCTGGTCATGCCTAGTGGTAGTAACAGGGCTGCGTTCGGGAGATCTAAAGTTCCACCCTGTAGAACGCGCTCCGCACCCTCAACTGTGGGTGGATTACAAACTGACGGTCAAGTCACGCTATTCAGTTGAAAGAAGACGGCTAGTCTACCCTCTGATCAGAGGTTCTAAATTGGGGGTGGGAGATTGTATGTCACAAGATATCGTTCAGGCTTAAAATATCAAATATGAAATTTTCACTGAGAGAATAGAAGTTAAGGAACTTAACACACAACGAGTGAATGCTAGTGACGTCACGCAACTCAATTAAATCATGTGGGTTTAGAGATGTCAATTATCCCTAACAATCTATAGGAAATCTGGGGAGGCAAAAACGTTTTGTGTAGCAGCAATACGTGCGCGCGCTTTACAATATTAATAATCTGATTTTGAGTCATGTTCCGTATTTCTGACAAAATGTAAACTACAATAAGTAAAGAACTTTCCAATCTTAAGATGTACGATTAAAAATTTTTAGTATTGTTCTGCGCGAGTTACACATTTGATTAATGTCAATATACATAAAACGTGGTATTGGTTACTTGAAATTAGATTCTAAAATATTGTTACATGAACAGTAATTTTCATACACATTTTTGCTTGGTTGGAAGTTACCAATCGTGTTTAGTGTGTACAGGCATGTAGAATTAATACGTTATATTGATATCTATAACAGAATTAAACCTATATGCACGTTAATCGAATCTGTATTTTGTTTAGGTTCAAAAATAGAATATCTACTTCATTTATTTCAAATCCATCTTCAAGTGAAGCACCTTAATGGCCATGGTAATTACCTGTATTATAAATCCACGTCACGCGAGTTGTACTATTCGTCCTATTGTTTTATATTGCATGGTAACTTTCAATTAAACAAAACTTTAGTATAAGGGTAATGACGTACATTAGATAACTCCATAACGTGTTATTGTTGCTTAGCGATTCTTTTATCTATCTAATAATTTATGACGAAGTTTAGAAAACTGTGATTGTTTTTCTCTACGCACAGTTGCAAAGGACGGTTTTGTTTGTTTGTTTTTTAGTTACAAATAATTTATTAAATATAGATATAAAATTTATTGCAAATGTGCTAAATGTTATCTTTTTTGGTATAGGTACGGTGTTTCAAAATTTCTAGAAATCCCGAACTTGTATTTAAACGTATAATTTACGTAACCTTTAAACTACTGTGAATCTGATGGCAGAATTATTCTTTCCAAAGAACCTTTCCAGTCGACTTTTTATTTGTCGTGTTGATTGCTAGTAGAGTTGAGCCTGTGCGAGAGGCTAGACTTCAACAAAGATCTGCCTAGAGTTGAGCCTGTGTAGAAGGCTAGCGAACGGAATGAGGCTAACCCAAGACAGCCTCTCTGCACGAGCACGAGAACTGACAGCGTGTTTGATAAATGGCCCTGTAGTGTGTGGAGGTGAACTACGCTGGCAAGACTCACTCGCACGCTCTTGCGAACATGAGTTGAAGGCGCACGAATGCTCTGTACAACAACACGCCTGTGGAAACCGGGAATTTCTAACGACGCTGAAACTTCCCAAGTCTATCGAAAAACCTATCTTTAGGGTTCGTCACAAATTCTAGACGAAGTTGAACGAATAAAATTTGACTAAGTTTTCAGGCGTTTGCCGTGAATTTCGCACGAAGTTAGTAGAAGGAAGACGACCACCCCCATGTTTCGAGAATGGTAGCAGTCTGTAAGCTGTTCATGGTATACTAGTCTCAGACCTTTTAGGCAAGAGTTGTTATCAAACTAGCCTGACAGCGTGTAACGTTCGCTGTGTGTGCGTGCAGTGTAGAGAACCCTGCCCTGTTTTTTTCATGCAGCTGCCTTACAATCCGGGCTGACGCTCTACCAGTGCTGTGATAATAACACCGCTTAGTCAATTTCTCAATATAAACCATCAACTGCACCTCAGTGGTGGTTCGTACCGTGACGGGAATAACATTGACTCGTATAGAGAACCTAGGGGAGGACAGATACGCGTTGCATACACGAATTCTTTTATTACATCTACGTACATTTATACTGGCACAGTTGTATATACACGTATATATTTTCGCACACGCATACTCTTGTTGGTTTGTAAATTCACGAAGAAATATATATTTTTTTTTTTACAAATACAGGCCATAATAATTTTGTGAAAATAGTACATGAATATAGTGTTATAACTTGTATAACTAATTCTCGGTCATTCTTTTCTGTTGGTCAAGATATGTGTTTATAAGTGTGTGTGTGTGTCTGCGCATATTAGGGTAAAAATTCGAATAACGTTGACAGTTTGCTCTAGGCATTTTATTCTACACCACCTCGCTGAGTGTAAACTGAACTCGAGCTTCGAGAGCCTCTCGGGAGGCTGAGGCCGACTTGAATACCAGGCGCACACGCACGTGGGGGAAAAGATTTGCTTGGCTCTGTAATGGAGCACGTTGAGCGTTTCTAGCGCCGCCATGCAATTGTTATTCATGGTGGAACCGTGTACTTAGACGGCTGCAGTATTTCAGTGGACGTGGGTTGGGAAACTTTGTTGGAGCGCCGGCTGTGTCTGTGTGTGAGTCACAAGGAAACTAAGTGGTGCCTGCTGTACGTGCAGTTCACGTATATCCAGTTATTTGGAAGGTACAAGTACATGTGGGATACGCCGTTCTAAAACATGTATTTTCATACAGGGAATTGAATATTTATACCCGGTATATTCAGAGCTATGTCGAAAATAACCGAGCTTACAAGTTACATCTTTTATATGAACAAACCAAGATTCTTACAGTAGGTACGTATGTTGTAAATTCATGTACACAACTAATATAGGATGTACATGTATATATTGTGTATGTACTTACTTATATAAAATATATAGTAAGACACGATTGATATCCTTATTGAGAGAGGGGCGTGGTCAAAGTGCCGTGTACGTTTGTTCCCGCCCTTTGTATGTAATATATTTATATGTATATGAAAACTTGTTTCTATAATTCTGTTTATAAATATGTATAAACAAAACAATAATTATTGTACTGTTTATAGCACATCATTTGTAAGGTTTTATGTGTGTTGTAAACTGTTGAGTAAGATTTGTGTATACATTTTGCTTGTAATGTATGTAATATGTATTTCATTGTATATAGTGATTTTTAAGGTGTATAATTGAGTTACGTATATAATTTTCTGAGCTTACAATAGAATTTATAGGAAGACAATGGCTTTTGTTTTTAAAATTAAAGCAAAGGTTTAGAAACATGGAGATATTTTGTAAGCGTTAAATAATGTACGAAATGATTGTATATTGTGTTGTGGTTTACACACATAGGAATAGAGCAGTTTCATTTTTGACTGTCAGTGTGATTAAATGACGTTTTTCTATTCATATCATATTTTATCTCACCGAGTTAAGATTGTATTTATACACGTGGATCCCGTAGCTTCCTGCGTGCAAGCGATATCTAATGTAACGTGTACACATGGATAGTGCAACTTCGGGTGGCACAGCGGAAAATGCTTTCGGATTTACAACTCTAGGAATCGGGTTTCGATACCCGTGGTGGGCAGAGCACAGATAGCCCATTGTGTACCTTTGTGCTTACAAACAAAGCTTCCTGTGTGCAGCCAACGGGTGAACTTTAGTCCTACTGGTGTTGCTAGGAAACATATTTCTCTCTCAAAAGGTTTTATAGTCTGACGTTTGTTTTTACAATCTTCTCAGATTGGCAAGTGTACATAGTGCGGAAATTACAGTTCGACGTTGAAATTGTGTGTGTGCTTAGCATCCCAGTTGTTAACGTGCATTTTTGTGCGGGATTTATTAATATATAAAATAATAATAACTAGTTATTGTGTAGTTTCAACAAACCTAACCACGACAAATTCTCCATACTATGATGTTACCTTACGAAAATTTAAATAAAAAACGTACGTTGTCAATATTATTAGCAAGTTTAAACTTTAAAAAAATGACCATTGTAATGTATATATATATATTTGAGTATATTATTGAGAATGTAATGTGTAGTTTCTCTCTATACCATAAGAATATATGTGCCAGTACACATTTCCTCATTTATAATTATCCGGCTAAAAGATGCACACCTGCATAGCAACTAGGGCTAATTTCAGTTGGTTTTCCCTGTCATTTATTATGTAAATATTGGTGAGAATATGACACGCGACCGGTGTGTGGATGTGTTATTCGGTGACAATTGGAATTGTAACATGTTTCGTAACAACTTTTTATATCTTAAAGTAATGTCGAACTGCCGCTTGTGTTACATTGAATTCAAATATCACCCCCCCCCTCTTCACTGATCGAATGGTGATTTTATTATGTAGGTGCGAGATTACTTTGGTGGCTTCACAATTACATATACGTGTATTAATTAACTGGGTAATGGTAGTTTGATTTTGTTTATAGCAAAAATGAGTTTAATTTGTTACCACGTACGTACTCTCAACTTGAACATGCCTGTTTAATAATAGACAACACGTGCCGGTCCAGTAGCACTATATAATTATACCAGCGTGGATTTGAGTTTCAAATTATAAGATTAAAACTAAATCGCTAAATGTGTTGGAATAGGCAAACAAAAAAAGTTTTCTGAATGTCAGGTCAAGTCAATAAATCAAATTATATTCTGTGAGATGTTTATTGTCAGTTTTCTGACTGTCAAGTTGGAATTAAATCAGATTATATTCAGTGAGTCGTTTATTGTCAGTTTTCTGACTGTCACGTTGGAAGTAAATCAAATTATATTCTGTGAGTCGTTTATTGTCAGTTTTCTGACTGTCATGCTGGAAGTAAATCAAATTATATTCTGTGAGTCGTTTATTGTTAGTTTTCTGTCTGTCATGTTGGAAGTAAATCAAATTATATTATGTGAGTCGTTTATTGTCAGTTTTCTGACTGTCATGTTGAAAGTAAATCAAATTAGATTATGGAAGTCGTTTATTGCTTGCTAAGTTTCACATCAGACTGAGTTATCAACATTGTTATGTAGTTGTTGAAGGTGTTTATAAAACAGATGGTATTGTTTAGCAGGTTGTTATGTAGTTGTTGAAGGTGTTTATAAAACTGATGGTATTGTTTACCAGGCTGTTGCGTAGTTGTTGAAGGTGTTTATAAAACTGATGGTATTGTTTAGCAGGTTGTTGCGTAGTTGTTGAAGGTGTTTATAAAACTGATGGTAATGTTTAGCAGGTTGTTATGTAGTTGTTGAAGGTGCTTATAAAACTGGTAATGTTTAGCAGGCTGTTATGTAGTTGTTGAAGGTGTTTATAAAACTGATGGTAATGTTTAGCAGGCTGTTAAGTAGTTGTTGAAGGTGTTTATAAAACTGATGGTAATGTTTAGCAGGCTGTTATGTAGTTGTTGAAGGTGTTTATAAAACTGATGGTATTGTTTAGCAGGTTGTTATGTAGTTGTTGAAGGTGTTTATAAAACTGATGGTAATGTTTAGCAGGCTGTTATGTAGTTGTTGAAGGTGTTTATAAACCGATGGTATTGTTTAGCAGGCTGTTATGTAGTTGTTGAAGGTGTTTATAAAACTGATGGTATTGTTTAGCAGGTTGTTATGTAGTTGTTGAAGGTGTTTATAAAACTGATGGTAATGTTTAGCAGGCTGTTATGTAGTTGTTGAAGGTGTTTATAAAACTGATTGTATTGTTTAGCAGGTTGTTATGTAGTTGTTGAAGGTGTTTATAAACCGATGGTATTGTTTAGCAGGTTGTTATGTAGTTGTTGAAGGTGTTTATAAAACCGATGGTAATGTTTAGCAGGCTGTTATGTAGTTGTTGAAGGTGTTTATAAAACTGATGGTATTGTTTAGCAGGTTGTTATGTAGTTGTTGAAGGTGTTTATAAAACTGATGGTAATGTTTAGCAGGCTGTTATGTAGTTGTTGAAGGTGTTTATAAAACTGATGGTATTGTTTAGCAGGTTGTTATGTAGTTGTTGAAGGTGTTTATAAAACTGATGGTATTGTTTAGCAGGTTGTTATGTAGTTGTTGAAGGTGTTTATAAAACTGATGGTATTGTTTAGCAGGTTGTTATGTAGTTGTTGAAGGTGTTTATAAAACTGATGGTATTGTTTAGCAGGTTGTTATGTAGTTGTTGAAGGTGTTTATAAAACTGATGGTATTGTTTAGCAGGCTGTTATGTAGTTGTTGAAGGTGTTTATAAAACTGATGGTATTGTTTAGCAGGCTGTGTTAATGAAGTTGTGTGCAAATAATTAAGTTTTTATTTAAAATAGTAAAATCTGACCAGTTGAGTTTTGCTACATTTGAAATATTTTTAACAATTTTGAACACAGGTGTGGGTAGTAAGAGAAGGAATAGGTGTTGTGTTGTGGGTAACAAGAGGTGGAATAGGTGTTGTGTTGTGGGTAACAAGAGATGGAATAGGTGTTGTAGTGTGGGTAACAATAGATGGAATAGGTGTCGTGTGGTGTGGGTAACAAGAGATGGAATAGGTGTCGTGTGGTGTGGGTAACAAGAGATGGAATAGGTGTTGTAGTGTGGGTAACAAGAGATTGAATAGGTGTCGTGTAGTGTGGGTAACAAGAGATGGAATAGGTGTCGTGTGGTGTGGGTAACAAGAGATGGAATAGGTGTCGTGTAGTGTGGGTAACAAGAGATGGAATAGGTGTCGTGTGGTGTGGGTAGCAACAGTTCTTTATATAGGAAACCATTGTTCTCAGAAATATCCTCTTCTGTTGTACATATTTTGTTGTAATTTGTGTAACAAGTAAATAGCTATTTTAATAAATGTAATAACCGTTTTTGTGCATGTTTCGAGTTTACTCGAAAAGAAACAGTACGGAGCTCGGCATCAGATTTGTTCTTAGCAGGTGATATTTGACGCTGTTATCACAGCACACAATCTTATCTTGGCTTATTTCTTCAATCAGTCGGTCACATACGACACACTAAACTAATTACCTCAGTAATATAAGTCCATTCAGTCAAAGTGTATACTTTCAGATCATGTGGAGCATTTTGTTTAGCCTTATCGCTTTCGGGATTTGTTTTACGGATTTTTATTTGCTACAAGAATCTCTTATTTTTATCTCCTGTAGATAAGCTTTTCTTGTTTAAGGAGCTTGTCACAGTCGAAGTGTGTTTCTTTTATAGCAAAGCCACATTTTGGATAACGTGCTATGTCTATCGCAGAAAATCAAAACCCGGATTTGAACGTTTCAAGCCCATAAACTTATCGCTGTTCCACCAGCGAACGAAACGGATGTTACTTCGTTGGATTCATCAAAATGTTCGATGGAATTTCAATGCTAGAGTACTGTAATGTCTTTTCATGTTGTTGCATGCCTTACATTGGTCTGGTCAAGTGGTTTAGCTTTGAATCGAAGCATTCTTGGTTTATGGTTTGTTGCCGTAAAAACGTGCTGTGTAGTTCGGAGTGACAGTCACAAGCTAGTCTTGACTAGCTGCCTTGTCTCTAGTCTATCACTTTAAAATTAAATGACTATGCACAGATAGCTCTTTGTGTCGCTAACTTTATGATATAAATTATTTGCTGTTGACCTAAAAACGAGAGGTTCTGTGACTCTTAAGTTCATGGAGTTTTTAATCTACCGTCAACTAAAATTGTTTCATAAAATTCTAAGTTTTGTAAATTTATATTCACTTTTTATTTTTCATATGTTATAATTTTTTTCGAATTATGTTGTGATTTACGTTTTGTGAAGGTAAAGTCGAACCTTGGCATAGCATGTACAACAGACAGCTCGCTGTGATGAAATAACAACCAGCAGGAACTGTCAGTGGTCACGAATATAAATAAATGTTTTATCTGAATGACTGATAACCACAGTGATGGCAAGAGTCATGATGATAAGGTGATTTATAAAAGATGTGACTTAAACAATCATTGAACTTGACAAGATATAATTGCTGACACGAACGCCCTCTTTAATCAGAGCAGTTGAACTTATTGTATTTCTACAGTTTATTTTATGTGGTCTTTCCAGACAAAAAAAAAAAAAATTGTAATTTGTTTCCTTCGTGTGATATAGCCCATTTTGATGGACAACCAACGTCAGCTCTCCCCGGGTAGACAAAAAAAAAAGAATGAAATCCATATGCTAAGACGTTTCGCTTTTTCAATGATCTAGCCCATTTTGATAGGCAACCAACATCAGCTCTTCCCGGGTAGACAAAAAAAAAAAAAATCCATATACCAAGACGTTTCACTTTTTTAATGATCTAACCCATTTTGATGGGCAACCAAGATCAGTTCTTCCCGGATGGACAAAAAGAAATCCATATGCTTATACATTTCACTTTTTCAAAAAGCATCTCAGTTTGTTAAGCCAAGATTTAAAACCTATAAAAACTTCTTTAGTATAATTATAACATAGGAATATGGGTAATGAGCTAAAACATGAAGGAACGTTGAAGTTTTGACAGCCTTTTGCTGTGTCGGGTTATACAGTACTGTCATGTTCTGCATCGTGCAGTCAAACTTTTAGGTCGTGTACCTGAAAACTTGAATACAATTTGCAGCAAACCTTTTTATGATTATTACAAGGTTTTTCATTCAGTTGTTTCATGGGGTAGGGGATTATCTCCTGACTGATGTTCGCGATGCCTCGTGTGTCAGGGCATAGTATGTAGTTAATCTGGTTTTATTACCCCAATTTTTATATACGAATATCTCTACAATAGTACGCTTTTAAGAGTGTTTAAATTTTTTATATCAAAAGTTATCAAAAAATAAACTCCCCAAATTTGTAGAAGTTATAGCAAAAGGGAAGCTTCTGTCATGCCACATGAAAAAACACATTGTGTTATATGTAAACACATAAGGTATTGTCTTCTACATACCACTATGTATGAACAAACTGCAGCGAATTATTTTTATGTTTCAACTTTTTATTTGTAATGTTGATGAACCCCTACTTCTTTCTCGCTTCCGGGACTCACAAAGGTGTTGCAGTATAACTGATGAACAGGTTTTCACGGTATTAAGGTAAAAAAACCAAAAAAAACCATTAGTATATAAATTTACAGCAGACTTTCACTTATCAAGAAAATTCTTATATCCTTTAGTCAGACGTACTTATGTGTATAACTATTGCTAACCTGTAGGATATTAATTCGTCTTTCACGGGTGAAAGCACTCTTTGAAGTTTTGAATTATTATGGGTTTATTAGCACTATTTTCAAATTACTTAGCTCAGAGCAATGGAACGACTGTGTAAAAGATTTAAAGTTTCCGGAGTAGGTCTGCTTAAGTTTCCGGTTTAAAGTTCCGGGAATGTGAAAATTGTGTTTATGTTTTGGTTTGGTATTTGGTTATCAGAATGTTACCTTGTTTTTCTTACATCACATCGTCAGTACTGGCTTTCTATTTGTTCTAAGTGAGACAGGAAATATGATTTATCACGTAATTATTTTTATTTTTATCTATATCAAATTGTCTAACTCAGTGGTTCCCAACCTTTTTTATGTCCCAAAAAAAATTTAACATGTTCTCGCACCCGTCACAGTAATTATTTATTTAATAATAAAGGTGAAGGTGGCCAAAACAAATGTTATTTCGCACCCCTGGTTGGGAACCACTGGTCTAGCTGAATAATACTGATCAAATGAGTATTATTACAACAAATTATATCTCTCAAAAGTTATAAACGTATTTTCAAAACATTTTAGTTTTAGTTAACAAGCGTTTTTTTCCTTCTGGTGATCCAACGAACATAAATTCATTTGAAACATAATAAAACAACTATGTAATGATTCATTAAAGTGAAGGATTTTTCTGGTGTTATTATGTATTTTCTCGAAACTAAATCAACGAAACAAAAATTCTGATCTTCTGCTTGTTTATGTTGTAGTGTTTAAAGAAATGGTTTCTTAGAACACGTTTTCGATAAGCCATTAGGGTAAGAAGATAAACTCGTTTTTAACTAAATCAGTCATGTAAAGTTGGTGTTGTTTAAGCCGTTGTGTTCATACCAAACGTCTGTTTGTTCAGTCTGTTTCTGTTATTGCCTTCTGACTTTGTTTCTACCCTTTTCTGTCTTCGAATCCTCGTCACACCGAACATGCTCGCTCTTTCAGCTGTGAGGGCGTTGTTATGTGAAGGCCAGTTCCAATATTCGTTGGTAAAAGAGTAGCCCAAGAATTGGTGGTGGGTGGTGATGACTGTCTGCCTTCCTTCTAGTCTTACACTGCAAAATTAGGGACGGCTAGCGCAGATAGCCCTCGTGTAGCTTTGCGCGAAATTCAAAACAAACCAAACCTTTTCTGTCTTCATTTTTCTGTATAACCGTTTCTGACTATAGAAAGTCATAAAATAACTTCTGTGATTAAATTTGGCAGAGGCATCTAGTGGCCTTGTTAGAAAACAAAATCTATATCTTATCTTATTGCATAAATATGTGGTTAATTTACCTTTACGTTCTTAATTTGATAAGCACGTTTTACTTTTTGTGTATATTTACTGAAATACACAGTTAACTCCATTCACTCGTTATAACCCTCTCCCCGACATGAACACAAAGGGAGGTTAAGGTACATACCCGTAAAGTCAATATCTTGAGGGGGTGGGTAATGTTTAATGTTTCTCCAAAATCACCACTTCTCCTTCTGGGGAATGTTTGTCTAGGTATTCAAATCGCACGTAATATTCGCGTGCATATTATTCCTTTTTTGTTTTTTGTGGTTTCAAGTTTAGTCTGGTCATTGTTACTGTGTGTGTGTGAAATACAGATAACTAGAATATAACTCACTGAAATCAAGCAAAATTTGTGTAGAGTTCGCCAATTCCCAAGACTCTGGTAACGTATGTGAGTATATACCCGAAATCTGTTGTGAAATAGATTTAACCGCAAGAAATCGATAATGTAATTTCATGTGGACTCGAATCCTGGATCTTCTGACGGTTTAACTGTGGTTTTAGCTCATTCATTTCAGTTCAAAATATCATGTGAAACTTATACATTCCAACTCGTTATGTGTTAGAAAAACGCAGAGAACCGTACGTTGTGTAGGAAGGAACAAAACCGAAATTTTAGTCCTCGATTTAACAAAGCGTTGGGACAGCGGTAAGTCTTTGGATTTACAATGCTAAAATCCGGGTCACAATTCCTCTCTGTAGACAGACATGGCAGGTAGCTCGATGTGGCTTTACTGAAAAAAACACGGAAGACAAAGTGTACCCAAGCTGACCAAGTAGAAGAAAGATACGGTGTTTCAGAAGTACCACATATCCAAGAAGATGTGACCTTTTCCCATCACGGTCATTTTTCGCCCTTTAGAGACTTGAACGTCCTTATTGTTTACATTTTGTAGACAGTCTTTCGTACACTAGAACAGAATTTTACCTTCTCGCGTATCACTCACCAGGCAAAAATGTTCTAGATAGCTGGTAATGTTACACTCTGTGTTTAGGGTATATCCTTCTCGCGTATCATACACCGGGCAAAAATGTTCTAGATAGCTGGTTATGTTACACTCTGTGTTTGGGGTATATCCTGCTTGCGAAATTGACCGTCACTCTGTCCTCCGATGGAAGAGGAGGAAATATGTGCTAAAATCAGGGATTTGATTCCCCCTTTGTTGACACAAAAGATAGCCCAATTTGGCTTTGTCACACACACACACACAGTCTTCTCTCCTCCCTTCACATATCATTGTTTGTCACGTGAAGAGGGACAACTTACTAAACAGTGGCCACCTAAAGATTTGTTTCTTTGTTTATGATTAAGCACAAGGCTACACAATGAACTGTCTGTGTGCACTCATCACATGTACCGAAACCTAATTTTATAGCGTAATGAGCCTGCAGACTGACCACTGAGCCATGGTAATGAAGTTGCTATTGAGAATGTGTGAACTTTGTGATGGCCGGAAAGGTATCTCCAAGTATATTACATCTATTATACATTATGGTCATAACAAGTGTGATAATGCGTCCACAATGGGTTGTGTGTGTGTGTGCTCCACCCGTTGTGGATATCGAAAACCCCGATTTTTAGCGTGCGAATTCCTCGCTCTGTACCACCACGAAAACCTATCATAGACTTCAAAATATCCTTTAAATGGCGCAATTTCACATCTCGCAGTACTCTTCAATTTGTCTCTATAGACATATGAACTTCTTGACCGTTGTATTTTAACCCCTTCTCATCTTATATGAAAGTGTTTTCTGTTAAGAACTATTTCCAACACTGTGGTCGGCGATAATGAGATAATCCCAACCTTCTATTTGGAAATAATACTGTAAAAAAAATCAAAATATACACTTATAATCTGTGCGAAGTTGTTTTACAGTTGGTGTCTCCACATATACCAAAACGACTCTTAATTCGTATATCCGGATGTGAAAATATATTGCAGACAACTACGCCCTCTGTCGGCCCAATAAAAGTTTTATCGTTTCTTCCGTATAAATATTACGTAATACAAACGCTGGTACCGTGTTTCTCCGATAATAAGACCTACCCATAAAATAAGACCTAGTGTGATTTTTGGGGATAGTTTTAATATAAGCCCTAGTTAAGAGTGGCAGGAAGAGGAAAGAAATAAAAAATAATAATTTATTAATTAGTTTAATAGTTAGTTAGTTTGTTTAAGTATTAATTAGTTAGTTTAATAGTTTAATAATAGTTTATTTTAAATGGTTAGTTTAATATTTTTACTTTATAACTTCATTTTTTTAATATATCAAAATAAGACATCCCCCCGAAAATAAGCCCTAGTGTCATATTTTGGAGTGAAAATTAATATAAGCCCTGTCTTATTTTCGGAGAAACACGGTAATGACCTTTGGTCACAGATCTTGATAATTTACATTTGAGAAAAGTTTTATATTTGGTTGTTTACTATTTCTACAAAATTTCGTTATATTTTGTAATCTGAATAATACAGAAATCTGAAAGGTAAAACAGATTAGTGACAATATAACTAACATAAAGACTCGTAATCTGAGGGTCACGGGTTCGAATCCCCGTTGCACCAAACATGCTCGCCATTTCAGCTGTGGGGGCATTATATAGTGACGGCCAATCCCACTATTCGTTGGTACAAGAGTTGGCGATGAGTGGTGATGACTAGTTGCCTTCCTTCTGGTCTTACACTGCTAAATTAGGGACGGCTAACGCAGATAGCCCTCGTGCAGCTTTGCGCGAAATTCGAAAGCAAACAAACAACCGCCGTTAGGAATATGGTTATAACCCTATATCACACACCACGTCGTCTTGGTGACGAACAGAAACAGAGATAAATTTGAAAATGTGATCCCTTGGATTCCCAGTTGTTATATTGATAACTTCGTGTGCGTAAACTCAAGACCAGAAAGTAAGGACGAGTCTTAACTTCACAAATACCAATAGGTAGCCACTGAATCACTCTCTTGTTATCAACAGTGTTCCAGGTGCATGTTATTTATTCTTTGGAAACACGAGTTCGGTATCCGCGAAACGACAGAAACAAACAAATTAACAAAGCAGTTAATTTAGTGTTAATGTACAACTGTCAAAACAAGGCTTTAACAATACCCACCTAAGTTTTCCTACTTAAGTACTGTACTGGTGATTAAACACTTGAAATATGCCTAATTTATATAAAACATTACACATTTTGATTCTCAATTCATAAGCCTAGTTTTTAGGTTACGGCTGTTGTAGGATTTCAGTCCTTTTTTTTTTTTATTCTCTTCAGAAGCGTTGGAATAACATTAGAATCCATTTGAAATTCAGTAGAAAAAATAAAAAGTTGAATCATGTGCTGCCTGCCCATTACTCCTACGGATTTACAACCATTTTATTAACCTCTTTATTGGAAACTTTGAACCAGCTGACTTTAGTCTCGCCACCCCTCCCAACTTGGTCTTCGTGATTTCTTTCCCTCGCCCCACCCCATATTTGTTGTAGGTTGGTTTATTATCTTATTACATACTGTCTCAGACAGCGAGACGCCAGGTGATGGTAATTACCTCCATCGGTGATGTTGATGCGGTAAAATGGACAGTGTCTTCCCACAGTTCAAGCACGTGGCCATATTTCCTCAACAGGTTACTTTCACTATACAGATCTACCAAACGTAAAATAATTACAATTAGAACAAGTTTTTTGCTCATTATAAAGTTTAGTTTCGAAGTAATTTTAACAGATTTGGTAGAAATCTGTCATTATTATGTGACAGATAAAATATGTAGGCCGCCCTCTGACCATACTCTATGTTATATATAAATATCCATGTTTCGTATTAGTGTTTTTTTTTGTACACTAATGAACGCTACCTTTGTATAAACTGGTTTATTTTGGTATTTTTGTTTTTGTGGACTCATAACTTTCAGCTGTTACTATTACCAGTTAGTAAGGTTTTGTTATTTTTACGGAAGCAGTTCACATCACAGCTGGTCAGCCAGCCAATGATGAAAATTGTATCGTATATGTACTACATATTTGTACTTACAAATTGAAAGAATTTGTGGCTTTCGAAACACTGTAACAGTGATTTGGAACCTGTAGGATATTAAAGTTATGGTAAATATTGTTTTATTGATCCGTTCAGAACAGGTTGACAAATTACTCTGATTGAAATACGTGAATACACGCAACCTTCGCTGTATTTAACTTTTTATACAGTGATATCGCATTGAGCTCTTGCTTATCAAAGGGGGGAGGCGCGCGTGGAACTTATTTATTGGAAAAGTCATGTATTTCTATACGCATACCTGTAGTAAGCCACTGATAGTATTACTATTCTGTAAATAAAGATTTTCTATACCTTAATCTAGATAAAATGCCTGGTGGGTAAAGTGCACACTGTCTGCAGATCATCTAACGGTCTACATCCTGTATCCACTGTTATTTTTATTTATTTTTTATAAACGGTGCGAGATGAGAAGATAATTAATCTAGTCTGTGAATAATGGTGATCGTTGTACGATGTCTGTGTACGTTGTGTATAAATTATACACAATCCACAGTGGATGAGGTGGAGCTATTAGATGACCACTTTCACCCATAGGGTTTCTAACAGAAAATCCAACATGAAGGTTATTTATTTTTACAAAGTGATGGCGACAACAGACAAGATCTTTACGATCCATCACACCACCCCGTGCTAGCCTTAAAAAAAACAAAAAACACGTATGCTTCTTTCTCCAACAACATTACTTCAGCCCTTATGTCCTACCAAAGGGTATGTATGCCTTGGACCAATGTTGGCAACAAACACGTGTAGTTTTGTATTTTGGCTCAAAGTTGCACAGCAAATTATCTGCACTGTGTCCATCTTTATAGTTTACAGTGGACTGTCTTATTAGCTGTGACCGTTTCCGGGATCTAACCATGAATTTTAACACTATAAGTCAACTTTTCCGCTGAATCAACGGGGGAGGGATAATATACAAATATTTTAGCGCTTTTTTATTATAGGAAGAGTTACTATTTTAGGTTCTATTGAGAACCTAAGCCTTTACATTTTTGTCAGTGTCTGTAGACGATAGAGGGAGACGAAACATATGTGACATTTAAATACGAAAAATGACGCGATTTGTTAGATTTAATTTCCATAATTGTGTTTGTTCACGGATTGGGAACATCTTTCCATCTGATCTCGTTTACTGTTTTAAACTGATATATAAAGTAGAGAGTTCTGTTGTAGGAGTCACGTGGTTACCCGTCATGACTTGGCCGTAAGTACTTCTGGAGTAGTTGATTTAACGTATTATTCGAGAGTTGAAAAGGACAATAGGAACAAGGGACAGTACTGAAGGAGGGAAAGAGACTTTAACTTCATGTGGATTGCGTGGTTTCGTATTATTTGAATAGTCCTTTGTTCTGAATGGTATTGAAAAGTTCAATGGACATCTGTTGGCAAAAAAACAAACCAACAACAACAACAAAAAACCCTTTTGTGCAATATCTAATCAGATTTGCTTGTCCTTAGTTATAGTTTTGTGTTCATGTTAACATTCTAAAGTTATTTAGTATAAATTATTGGATAATACTGATCCGAAGTTTTACTTCCTTCTGAGAACTTCGTTTGGATAAGAAGGAAGTAAAAGAAAAGTAAAAACATTAAAATCTCAAGATCAGTGAATAACATGGATCACAATTTTACCTGTTTCTCTTTACGGTACAGTAGATTACTTTGTGTGTTAGGGTTTGCCACTGATCGCATTAATTTGTTCTATTTGTCTTGTTTTCTGGATGTATTTTAGTTTGTTTTGCAAAAGTAACCTTTGGACAGAAGATGCCTTTTTTTTAATTTTAGAAAAATAAAAATAAGGAAGGTTGTGAGTCATCTTAGTTGAAATATTTCAAGTTGTGATTATCTGGCTAATATGCGATTCCATTTCTTAAAAATGTAACAGAAGTAATTATGGTAACAGATGTGGTACACATACATGAGGCAGGTGGTTGAGAGGCACTGGACTCGTAATCCGAAGGTCGCGGGTTCGAATTCCCGTCACACCAAACATGCTCGCCCTCTCAGCCGTGGGGGCGTTACAGTGTTACGGTCAATTTCACTATTCATTGATAAAAGAGTGACCCAAAAGTTGGTGGTGGATGGTGATGGCTAGCGCAGATAGTTCTCGTGTAGCTTTGCGTGAAATTCAAACCAAACATACATGAGCCACAAGTAACATGGCAACTGAATGGGAAAGGTATTAAAATAGATTAGCAAGTCAAATAAGTTGTAATGCATTGATTAGTTGTTTGATCGACGTTTGACCTACCCCGTTTGTATATTAGGTGGGTAAAACTTCAGTGTTATTCATATCGTACAGATCAAGACATAGCTGTGAGTATTTTCCCAGTATCTTTTTCGTCAACATATTGTTTTGTCTTATTTGCTACAAGCTTAGGATCATTCATTGTTTCGCTGGAAAATCAGGCAAGTCTTGCCACTGAGGTGGAAGCAGGAACAATCAGAGCTGCCTGTACTTGTCAGCAGTGAGGGTGCCATCTGTTTTGTATACATCACCAGCTTGTACTAATCCCCACTATGCATGTAGCACGTTAACTCTGATACCGTTCTTCTCTGTACTGCTAACAAACTGACCTTGATTATTGTCATATAATTTGAATATATTTACTTCTAGCTTTGTTCATTCCACCGTTTGGCTTCTTGCCTTTTGGTTTCGTTACCTCCTCTCAGCAGCAGGTTTCGAGTAATTACACTTCCATACATATTTCACTGTTTTCGAGGTAAAATCCACACTCCTGTGTTTACAGTAAGAATACTGTTAAACTTTCATGTAATACTGTACCTTAAGGCACCTTTGTAGAGTTATGGTTTTCTGCCTTTATTATTACCAATGCCATTTTCATTTATCCTGTTCTATACCGTGTATAAAGCTCACCCTTAAAACAGTTTTTAACTTGGTAAAGCTTTGATTTATATACAGTCGTTATACGGTAGACGATGAATGATTGCTTGTACTTTTATAAGCTTCATGCTGTTTTAACAATTTCTGATTGGTCGATTGACAACCAATCAGAGCGTAAACATGACTGAATTGAGGTGCAGTTCATTATTACAACATATAAAGGTGGCATTTCCATAGTAATTTTTACATTCTTTTAGTCACAGTTTCCGTATTTATTTCCGATACTGCATATAGATTTATAAGCTAGACTTGACACAGAGATAGGAAGAAGTGAATTCTAGTAAAAGTGGTTGTAGATTTAGAATAAAAGAAACTAGTTTTATGACTGTCCATGACACACTGTTTTCATCTGTCTGTGTGTGTTCTGAAACTGGTTCGATGTATTCTCATTCCAAAATATTAACATAATCAGTTAACCCTAAAATTAACTAGGGAATTGTTTGAGACTTCTATCGTTTGTTGTTTGTTTTTTAAAACATTTTCCGAGACTGTTTTAGGTTGCTCCGTGTATTCATGATTTTGTTGGTTGATAATGTTACATATGAAAGATAAAGTTCATACACAAATTAAATATGGTTGTGATCCCTTACGTATATAAAAAAAGTTTTATTTATCATTTTTTTATTTGTAGAGGGCTTAACACATCATACCGTAATTGTTTTTTATTTGTTTTTTGTGCAAAGCTATGTAATAAGCTACCAAGGAAAATCGAATCCATGTTTGCAGTGTTGTAAGTTCGTAAACTTACGACTGACTGAGCAGGAAACTAGTAATTGAGCAAGGCATAAACTCATTCAGTATAAGGCTCCGGCCTGGCCAGGTGAGCTAAGGCGTTTGATTCGTAATCTAAGGGTTGCGTGTTCGAATCGCGGTCGCACCAAACATGCTCGCCCTTTCAGCCGTCGGGGCGATATAATGTGACGGTCAATCTCACTATTCGTTGGTAAAAGAATAGCCCAACAGTTGCCTTCCCTCTAGTCTTACACTGTTAAATTAGGGACGGCTAGCGCAGATAGCCCTCGTGTAGCTTTGCGCGAAATTCTAAAAAACAACAACAAACATTCAGTATGTGAACCCTACCGTATGGGAATGATTTACAAACTGTTTAATTTTTCATGGTGAGTACTGTTACTCTGAACCCTGGATTAGAATACTGTTTTCAAAATTTAGATTTTATTAATTTTTAACAATAGTTATTATCCACGTCATGACACATTATCTCTTAAGTGTTAAATTTTAGTTGTGTGTATTTAAAGTAGTAATAGTTTTTATCAAAATAATTGTGCTTTAGGCTTATATTTATTAATTTGCTTCGTTCAGGATACAGCAAATGTTCCATCAGACTCTAGTGGAGGGCAAAGTACCCCAATCTTGAGAGCACCGAGTACACCTCCAAATTCCATAGGACAACAAGGACAACCTATCCATCAAGGGGTCTCGTCACACAGGCCGGTTCCTTCTCCTTCGGGGTCATCAACAGGGTCGCGGTCAATGTCTCCTGCAGTTGGTAAGTTCTTGTTGTACCTTGTTACCATCTTTATGCACCTGGCTTTTATGTCGGAACTGCAGACAATAAACCACTTACTAGATTGTAAGATATTTAAATCTGGTGTCTCGAACACAAATTGACTTAAAGATCAACAGAAAACCCCTCACGTGGAGTGACTAATTCCACTAATTGTTTGGTTCGATCACACTAACTTGGGTTTGACAACAATTTGGTAACACTTTGTCATCTCAATTGTATTAAAAAAAAAACCACGCTAAAAGTAAGTGTTATCGTGTAGGTCTGTATTATCTGGTTTGTAGCCATGAATGCTTTATTGTGATGTGATTTTTCTTCCACTGTCTTCGTAGATAGTACTCAACAGGAAATACCATATATTTTTATCACTGTGGTACTTATTTATACCGTAATACGTGCTATAAACAACGCTGTTTCTGAAGGCATGGTGGTAAAATCTGTTTTTTATTGTTTATTCCATGTCCGTTAAAAGTTTTATATTGTATTGTAATGTTTACTCCTGTGTAAATAATCTAAAATCCTTGAAGGAGAGTATTATCTATATGCATATTTAAAATTTCATATTGTATCATGTACGTGTGAGATTTGAAGGATCCAGAGAACGTTTCTCTGACCTATCGCCCAGTGTTGTTGATTTAAAATTGAAGAAGTTGACATCTTACACGTGTACCAAAATCTCATTAAAGTACAGCATTTGACAACAGAAACATGTTTAAATTGATAAATATGAGTGTTACCAGTGGAACTTACAACGACATCTGTTGTAGTTAAGTTTAATTTAATTTAAAGCTAAAATATGCGTAATATTTAATACGTATTAAAGCAAACCTTTTTAGTCATTGAACATGAGATTTGAAAATGTTCGTACTTTAATGTCCTAAACAAGCAAAAGGATTTTAAACACATGTGAATAGATGGTTGAACATTTTTCACATTTTATCACTTTAGAAACGAAACGGTTTTAAAAATCATCGAAACGATGGTTGAAAATTTTCATTTATAATCACTTAATAAGGTTTTAAAAACCTTTTAAAGGGACTGTTGGAAAATTTGGATACATAATCGTTTAAAAGCATTTTTAAAAAATGAGTCAATAGATGACCGAAGGCCTGGCATGGCCAGGTGGTTAAGGCACTCGACTGGTAATCCGAGGGACGCGGGTTCGAATCCCTGTCACACCAAATATGCTCGCCCTTTTAGCCGTGGAGGAGTTGGTATGGGATAGTCATTCCAACTATTCGTTGGTAAAAGAGTAGCCCAAGAGTTGGCGGTGGGTGGTGATGACGAGCTGTCTTCCCTCTAGTCTTATACTACTAAATTAGGGACGGCTGGCATAGATAGCCCTCGTGTAGCTTTGCGGGAAGTTCAAAACAAACAAATCAAAGATGATCGAAAAACCATACTTTAATCACAAAGAATCAAGTAAGACATGTTTAGAAATCATGAAATATGTAAAACCAATTTAAAATAATGTATGATATTCCTTGTAATTGGTACAGTAATAGTAATACAACAAGACGTTACGTAACACTTACTTTTGTGAATATTATTAACTTGTTACTTGCTTGTTATATTTTTACTTTCAATAATTTGTTTAATGCAAAAATATGAAAACTTCGGCTGATTCGTGTTATTATGGGAGTAAATTAGTCATATGTAGTGCTGTCCGAGTTTATCAGAACTTTAAAAAGAAAACATAAATTCTTCGGACGTGTTTGACATGAGTCCTATTATATCACTACTTTTGACGTTATTTGTTGGCCTTACAAAAATATATTTTCAAGGCCTAATGCTTGTCTATTTTGACTAAGAACACAAAAGCGGCAACGTACGGCCATAACGAAAATTTATGTTTAAATAAAGTTGAATAGTAGGAACTCAAACTACTTTCCAACAAGCTGGGAATAACACTTTGGCTACGTTGGTTTCTGCTTGGAATAGTTCTTAGTGTTTGTTTGACTTGCTCGTTTTATCGAACAAATATTGTTAATATATTAACTTCGTACACTTCAGAAACTCGAACCAGAAAAAATTCGAATGAACGTCATTGTAGTACCGTAATACGCCGTTAGGATTGTTGTAGCTGGCATATTATTTCTTTTCGATTATCAAGCACCTGGCGCGTGTAATCGTCTTTTCTCTTTTTCCTTTTCCGACACGATAACAGAATAGAGTCATTTTTCACGCAAACATAAAGTTTATAGTAATGACGCTTGAAAATAATTTAGAGTGAATTACGATCAAGCTTACGTGTCAGTGGAGAAGAAATGACGTCATGTGTTTTAATATTTTTGGTTAACGTAAGTGGATAAATAAGGTTATTACTATTGGAAGGAACGCGAGTGTGCAAATAACGCGAAAAAATAAAAGCTTGTAGTAGATAGCGACAGTGTAATATGAGTTATTTTTGTTTAAGTAAAACTTTTCCCTAGTTTTCCCGGTATTGTCAAATGGGTTAAGGCGTTCGACTCGTAGTCCCCGTTACACCAAAAATGCTCGCCCTTTCAGCTGTGGTAGTGTTATAATGTGACCGTCAATCCTACTATTCGTTGGTAAAAGAGTAGCCAAAGAGTTGGCGGTGGGTGGTGAGGACTAGCTGCCGTCCCTTTAGTCTTACACTGCTAAATTAGGGACGGCTAGCGCAGATAGCCCTCGTGTAGTTTTGCGCGAAATTCAGAAACAAACTTTTGGTAACTCGTAGATACACACACGTTCGTCAAGTGAAACCTTGTTGCTTTGTAAGTTAAGCTTCAAGCTGGTAAAACCTTGTTGCTTTGTAAGTTAATCTTCAAGCTGGTAAAACCTTGTTGCTTTGTAAGTTAAGCTTCAAGCTGGTAAAACCTTGTTGCTTTGTAAGTTAAGCTTCAAGCTGGTAAAACCTTGTTGCTTTGTAAGTTAAGCCTTAAGCTGGTAAAACCTTGTTGCTTTGTAAGTTAAGCCTTAAGCTGGTAAAACCTTGTTGCTTTGTAAGGTAAGCCTTAAGCTGGTAAAACCTTGTTGCTTTGTAAGTTAAGCTTCGCTGGTAAAACCTTGTTGCTTTGTAAGTTAAGCTTCAAGCTGGTAAAACCTTGTTGCTTTGTAAGTTAAGCTTCAAGCTGGTAAAACCTTGTTGCTTTGTAAGTTAAGCTTCAAGCTGGTAAAACCTTGTTGCTTTGTAAGTTACGCCTTAAGCTGTATTCTGAATTAGATTTATAATTAGGTATTAACATTGCAGAAATACATTAAATTTGCTACAGAAAAACTTAAGATATTGTTGTAAAAGTTTGGTGAGACTAGACGTGACATGTCTCTAGTTTTTTACAAGCATCTAAATTTCTTGTAATTTTCTCCTTTCTGCCCCCTATTGGCTCAGCAGTAAACCTTTACAGCACTGAGGGCTTTCGGTAGGCACAACTTAGCTCATTATGCAGCTTTGCCCTTGAATAAAACAAATTAACTAACTTGTTGCACCTAAAAGAGAGCTAAGGTTGTTAAAATAAATTCACTTACAGAAATTATTCCTAAAATTTTGATGGACTTTATCATTTATAATCTTAACGTTATCTTAGTACTGTTATCAGACTTTCAAAGACAGTATTAAATAGAAATCATGAAAAGATTTGTCTGTGTGGTGTTATCATAGGATATAAAATATTATTTTTGTATTATTAGACCAAATATTTTTTTTGCATATACAACAAATACAAATGTTTATCGCTGTTTTATGATTATAATCCATAACTTAGTGATGGATAAAGTCACTTGAATTACAGGCTTTATTGGTTATTCTCAACATGTAATACAGATCTTCAAGAAACATGTCTCGAATATACGTATTTAATGTAACATGTCAGTTTATCAGTGATGTATACTAATGTTGTTTAAAAAGTGATTTCACTTCACATTTTTGTTTCATCTACGTTAATAAAACGTAACATTTACCCAGTAAACGTCATAATATGAATAGTTATTAGAACACACAGTCGTGTTTACGTTGTTATCTCTTTAAACGGATCTCTATCTCCATGGTAGATGCACTTAAGTGATTAAAAAACTATACTTGTTTTGCTTGGAGTCTGATACTGTTGACGTCACCCCCATTGACAGTGCTCTAACACAGAGAAACTCCCACACAACACAGCATGATGTATCTGTGTGTATATAAATTTTAGATATATGAGAGAGAGAGAGACATTTTAAATAGATTCAAGATACATGTAGAGGTTATATCATTACCAGCTGACACAGGCTATGTATACTGATACATGCTGGTGATAATATATCTGCTCTTCAGTTAAAAAGGTAATAGAACATTGAATTACCACAGATAAAACAAAGTTTCATGTTTTCGTCTACTGCTGTTTAATTTTCGATGAATAAAGTTTTACTAGTTTTATTATTAAGAGTTCACCTTCTTACCCATATGAAATTGTCTATATACTATTATTAATAACATTTGTATTGTTTGACAGATTGTTTAGGCAGAGTATTCATGATGAAACTTTGTAGAATGGACAGCAACTGCCTGTTGTGGAGACACAAGTGTAGAAGACAATGTTTTGAAAGTCTTCCGCCTTTTCTCTTCAGGTTGGCGAAAGGTGAAAGACTCTTGAAATGTCCTCTACACTCGTGTCTCCACAACAGGCAGTTGCTGTCCATTCTACAAAATTTCAACATTTTTATTTTTAAAGGTTTAAATTTCTAATCCATTTGGAGAAAATAATTTCTTTGAATATTTATGAAAATACTTAGCTATCAGTTTTATTACAAATTTGTAAATTTACATCTATTTTAGAACTGTTGTAACTAGCTGTTTATGCTATATTTTACTGATTAAGGTTTCTGGAAAGGGACTGTAATTTTGTTATCTCATTTTTAGAATTGATTATCGTATTGGAGTTACAATTTATAAAATATATATAACAACCCAAATCTGTCAATAAATTATTGCTTAATTTTTGTTTGTTTTTCTCAACAAATTTAAAATTAAAATAAATCTGCCTTTGGGAAAAGTTCTAACCAATGGAAAAAATATTTTATGAAATTACCGTTAGTGATAGGAAGAAGTTGAGACCATTGTCATGGTTACTGATTTATTTGTAATCAAAGATTGTTATAAGTCTAGAAATTCAAGTTGTTTTTGTCGACAAGTTAAGCTGTAGGAAGTTTTTTGGCTTTACAAACCAACATTTTAAAGCTAAGTACTTTTAAAACTTCAGGCAATCAGCAGAGTCTATCCATGCCTCCAAGACCATCCTCTGGTCAGTCTGATAGTGGTGGCACTTGCAACCAGATGACCTTACAAACAATGAACAGTCAAGGTAAATCAACAGTTTATTGTTGTTTAACCGATAATGGTTGAAACTAGATGACATACAGACAATGAAACAGTCAAACTAAATCAACAACTTATTGTTGTTTGGTTCAGTAGACATTTTGTTAAATAATTATATCCATAATACCAGTGTTTTTCCATAATTTATCAGTTTGTATTCAAACAAGATTGAATGAACTTAACAGTCAAGACAGAAAACATTACCTTGAACATCTGATGGTCAGTGTAGCTAACAGTGATGAAGATGTGTTTAATTTTTTATTATGGTAATTTTGACTGATGAAAACATTGACAAAGAGAGTACATAATTTGACAGTTTGGAACATAGTATATTTTAATTTTAGGTTATAGTGGTTACATATAATGTTTTACTCTGATAATAAGAAAGAAAATATTGTAAGCCTTTTAAACTTGTTAAAAGTAAGTGAAAAAAGACTAGTGTTTTTATATCAGTAATGGGTAATGAAAAGAAGGCATTATGGGATGGTGGTTATAATTTCTTTGAATGACTTGGTTTTGTGTGATAAAAGAACATTTTTCATAATAATTTTGTTGTTAAGTTTGATTTTAAGGGTTACTGAGCCTACATTACCTGCTTAAAGGAATGAAGAGTAACACTATGTAACACAAATATTGTACCTGGATAGTATGTGTTATAACACTATGTAACACAAGTTTGTTCCTGGATAGTGTGTGTTATTACATTATGTAACACAAGTTTTGTTCCTGGATAGTATGTGTTATTACACTATGTAACACAAGTTTTGTTCCTCGATAGTATGTGTTATTACACTATGTAACACATGTTTTGTTCCTGGATGGTATGTGTTATTACAGTATGTAACACAAGTTTTGTTCCTGGATAGTATGTGTTATTACACTATGTAACACAAATTTTGTTCCTGGATAGTATGTGTTATTACACTATGTAACACAAGTTTTGTTCCTGGATAGTATGTGTTATTTGTCAACTGCTTATGTTGTAAAAGTACAGAAAATGGCCATTATTCCCTTCAAACGTTAATTTTGTGACCTGGATAATGAAATTTAGAAATTAACCTATTTTCTATGTAAAAATGGGCAAATTTGCACATTTTCATTTACATAAGGTCTGAATAAAACAACATATGAATCAAGATTTACATGTATTTATACTAAAGTTATACAAAAATGTTTAGAAGTGAGTATTATTTCGTGATTTGCGATTGTAATGTAAATCACTTTCACGTATCTGCCTCAAAATACAGTCTCCCATCATGTTTTTGTTATATGCTCCCATGTCACAAAAGCAAAGTTTGAAGAGAAAAATAGGTCTTTTTTATTTACTTTAGGCATAAGTAATTGTGAAATAACACTTTCTGACCAGGAACAAGAAAAAGTAAACATTTTGTTACAAAGTGTAATGTTTGTTGTTTTAAGAGATTGTAAGCTTTGGCTCATTGTGGTCAGGTGGGTTAAGCTATTCATCTCGTAATCTGAGGGTTGCAGGTTCAAATCCCTGCCATACCAAACATGCTTGCCCTTTTAGCCATGGGGGCATTATAATGTGACAGTCAATCCCACTATTTGTTGGTGAAAGAGTAGCTCAACAGTTGGCAGGGGATAGTGATGATGACTAGCTACCTTTCCTCTGGTCTTATACTGCTAAATTAGGGTTGGCTAGCGCAGATAGCCCTCGTGTAGCTTTGCGTGAAATTAAAAAATGTAAACTTTCTATAATAGGAGGGAGTATCAAACAGTTTCTTTACTCAGATTTTACTGATAAAAAAGAAATTTCAATATTGACTAACTTCTTGTTAGATGACAATAATTGTCTTTCATAGTTCTTTTAAATGAAAACTTGTTCCCAAGTGACACAACGGTATGTCTGCAGACTCAATCTGCTAAAAACTGGGTTTTGATACCAGTGGTGATCGGAGCACAGATGGGCCATTGTGCAGCTTCATTCTTGACTACAGACAAACAAACAAAATAAAAACTTGGCTCTTAAACAAGATATATTGCAGACCTTGAAGTAAGTAGAGTTCATGGGTGGGGAAAGCTGCAACTGTTGTTTTAAAAGTATCTTGACACCAAGAAAATTCCTGATGATTGGAAGATTGCCAATTTAATATTTTTTTTTTTGACAAGAAAACATTTTGTGTTGACTTGTGAAACTATGGGCTTTTTAGTGGAACATCTGAAGTTAGCAGGAAATTTAAATCTGTGTCATAAGTTACCTGGAAGGTTTAATTATCATATCTTATTGAAATTTTAAAACAAACGTTGTCATGAAGTTTTGAAGTGTTAATATTCTTGTTACAAAAGCTTAGCTAAGTGATAGCAGTCTAATTGATGTTTGTGGAAAGGAGACAGGTATAAAAAGATTTTAATAAAAAGGTGCTAAGAGGCCAACAGAAACGGTGATGATAAGTGATTTTTATTTTTTTTGGTTAGAAGAATTTGATTTTCGGGATTTCCTGCTGAGAATTCTGTTACTCATTATTTGTGCTAATGATGTAAGTTTCTGGTAAAAGTGTAATGTTTATTAATTTACTTAAGACATTATAATGTTGGTGAGAAGCACTACATAGGCTACAAGTGTAATGTTTATTAATTTACTTAAGACATTATAATGTTGGTGAGAAGCACTACATAGGCATTATAATGGTGAGAAGCACTACATAGGCTACAAGTGTAATGTTTATTAATTTACTTAAGACATTATAATGTTGGTGAGAAGTACTACATAGGCTACAAGTGTAATGTTTATTAATTTACTTAAGACATTATAATGTTGGTGAGAAGTACTACATAGGCTACAAGTGTAATGTTTATTAATTTACTTAAGACATTATAATGTTGGTGAGAAGCACTACATAGGCTACAAGTGTAATGTTTATTAATTTACTTAAGACATTATAATGTTGGTGAGAAGCACTACATAGGCTACAAGTGTAATGTTTATTAATTTACTTAAGACATTATAATGTTGGTGAGAAGCACTACATAGGCTACAAGTGTAATGTTTATTAATTTACTTAAGACATTATAATGTTGGTGAGAAGTGAGAAGCACTACATAGGCTACAAGTGTAATGTTTATTAATTTACTTAAGACATTATAATGTTGGTGAGAAGTACTACATAGGCTACAAGTGTAATGTTTATTAATTTACTTAAGACATTATAATGTTGGTGAGAAGCACTACATAGGCTACAAGTGTAATGTTTATTAATTTACTTAAGATATTATAATGTTGGTGAGAAGCACTACATAGGCTACAAGTGTAATGTTTATTAATTTACTTAAGACATTATAATGTTGGTGAGAAGCACTACATAGGCTACAAGTGTAATGTTTATTAATTTACTTAAGATATTATAATGTTGGTGAGAAGCACTACATAGGCTACAAGTGTAATGTTTATTAATTTACTTAAGATATTATAATGTTGGTGAGAAGCACTACATAGGCTACAAGTGTAATGTTTATTAATTTACTTAAGACATTATAATGTTGGTGAGAAGCACTACATAGGCTACAAGTGTAATGTTTATTAATTTACTTAAGATATTATAATGTTGGTGAGAAGCACTACATAGGCTACAAGTGTAATGTTTATTAATTTACTTAAGATATTATAATGTTGGTGAGAAGCACTACATAGGCTACAAGTGTAATGTTTATTAATTTAATGTTTAAGACATTATAATGTTGGTGAGAATTTACTACATAGGCTACAAGTGTAATGTTTATTAATTTACTTAAGATATTATAATGTTGGTGAGAAGCACTACATAGGCTACAAGTGTAATGTTTATTAATTTACTTAAGATATTATAATGTTGGTGAGAAGTACTACATAGGCTACAAGTGTAATGTTTATTAATTTACTTAAGACATTATAATGTTGGTGAGAAGCACTACATAGGCTACAAGTGTAATGTTTATTAATTTACTTAAGATATTATAATGTTGGTGAGAAGCACTACATAGGCTACAAGTGTAATGTTTATTAATTTACTTAAGATATTATAATGTTGGTGAGAAGCACTACATAGGCTACAAGTGTAATGTTTATTAATTTACTTAAGATATTATAATGTTGGTGAGAAGCACTACATAGGCTACAAGTGTAATGTTTATTAATTTACTTAAGACATTATAATGTTGGTGAGAAGCACTACATAGGCTACAAGTGTAATGTTTATTAATTTACTTAAGATATTATAATGTTGGTGAGAAGCACTACATAGGCTACAAGTGTAATGTTTATTAATTTACTTAAGACATTATAATGTTGGTGAGAAGCACTACATAGGCTACAAGTGTAATGTTTATTAATTTACTTAAGATATTATAATGTTGGTGAGAAGCACTACATAGGCTACAAGTGTAATGTTTATTAATTTACTTAAGATATTATAATGTTGGTGAGAAGTACTACATAGGCTACGATCTTACCGACTTTGCCAGAATGTGGAAAAAACCACAAAAGTGAACCAATGGTAGAAGGTTCTACCAGGAACTATGGATTGACATCTTCTGGAAAGTGTTTGGGCTCATTTTTTGATCAGATGTAAAGTTAGACAGATGGGTGAGGGCTGGATGTGACTGGACTGTGGATTCAGAAACAAAGTTCTATAATGACTCATGGTTTATGTAATTTAAATTTAAAAATATGAAGTTAATTTCAAACATCCTCTAGTGAATGGTTTGTTGCTGTGGTAGAGTGGAAAAAATTTTAATATTACAAACAATGTACTTAAACTTTGCAATAGTTATAGACTGGTGAGAATGTGTTGGATAAACACATATAGACGAAGAGTTACATTTCTTTTCATGCTACTGATTGTTGGTTGATGGGCCAGGAATGACTTAATGAACCAGTGCCTTCTGACAGTGTGAGGTTTTATTTCACGTTTTAAAGCATAACATTATAGAAATGAACTCCAAACAGTGCTGTATCTTCTAAACATCAGTACTGAATAAAACAGATAACCAGTTCATGCTTGCTGTGGAAAGGAAGATAAGCAGTCTGGGCTAGTGATATCTTAATGTAAGCTAGTTTGGTTGTTGAGACAACCAATCTCATTTTCAGCCACCATATGAGATTCAAAGTGATAAAAAAAAAGTTTTATTTTATGTATTACATGTATAATGTCTTAAGTACTTACTGTGGGCTTTTAAGACACTGAATGATTTTGTAAGTTTCATATAAACAATATAAAATAAAATAAAGGTGTTTTGGAATGCCCTCGTTGTCTAAATAAAATTTAGTTCTGGTATGTGATAATAATTCCTAATGTAATACTACTCAAGAAAGTGTGCATTTTAAATAATTTTTTTTTTATCTTTACTTAAAAACAAATATCTAGAATATCCTGTATTTTAATATTTCTTTAGGAATTAGTCAACAGATGGCAGCACCTACCATTTACATGAACAAGATGCATCCTAGCATGGTGGGAAGTGGCAACACATTATCAGCCTATCAGCAAGGAGGTATTTTTAACTATTGTTAAGATTTTGTCAGTTTTTGCAAACTAATTATTTTCTCTCACTTTTCAAAGGATTATTGCATGCATTTCAAGTAATGATGTTACTATTAAAGTTACGAAAAATTAGGAAATTATTAACCAAAACAAATTTAACAAAATGTTGGATATTAATAAACTGGTTTCTGGCCAGGACTTTGTAAATAAATAACACAATATCACAAAGTAATGATGAATAAGGGAAAAAAATCAGAAGAGGAAAGGGTATAATTTGTTAGGCCATTTGCAATAACAGTGTTAGATGCTTCACAATGAAATAACGTTAAATCACACATGAAAGGTCGTGTGAGTGCTTGAAATAATATATTTTAACAAATAAAATATCTTGAATATTACAGTTTTGAAAATCTCTTAAAATAATGGGTTGTCTCATTTTAAATCTTAAGATTTAATTATCTCTCCCGACCATGAGGTTAGATGTCACGTAACTAACAGCTTAACACTTATTTTACATAAGTTATCATGAACTTAGTATCTATACATCACCAGTAGGGGAGCCATGTGTCGGTATCTTAATATAAATAACTTTTTTGATGTTCAATATACAATAGTTTTCAAGACAAATTAATATGTTGCTGAATTAATGGATAGAAAAATATGACAAAGAAAACCATAACTAAAGATGGAAACTGCTACCTAACATTCTTTTCCTTTTGGAAAAGAAGAGATGACAACAGTAACTTTATTATAAAGTTTTCCAATTTTCATCTTATTATACCTTTCAATCCAGCTCTAAGAGTCCTTTATAGTTTAAGTTGCAGGTTCTGTACAGAAGTCTTTGTTTTCAAACTGTTGTTTGTCTGGTCTTTTCTTGGATCCAGCTCTGGTGAGGATTACTGGAAAAATTCACTATTTTCTTTAGCTAACCTTCAGTAGTTGCCTCTGTGATGAGATTGTAACATTCTCTGACCAAGTTGAGCAGGATTTTTTTTACTGATTGTGTGACATTTTAGCAACTGGAAGAATCCCCATCTTACTGGTGAGAGACTTCTGTAGTCAGTACAATTAATCGGTCTTAATTGCATTGGTTCAGTACATTTCACTATTGCCTCTAGCTAACTTTCAGTAGTTAACTCTGTGATGTGATTGTAATGTTCTATGACCAAGTTGAGCATGATCTTTTATGGATCATGATCCATTATGGTGACTAGACAATTTCCATTTCACTGGTAAAAGTCATCTGTAGTCACTACAATGATTCAGCCTTAACTGTATCAGGTGCTGTTGACTGTCGTCACTGTCATGGCCACTTTCAGTAGTCTCACCATCGTGAACCTGAAAAAGACGTGCCCACTAGTCTCATCTTTGTGAACCTTAGAGAAAGATAATTCTTAGATAAGTGAAGTCCTTTTGATTCCAATATTAACACTCTTCTAAGCTTCTGTGGTTCTTACTTCAATTAAACACTTTTCTTTAAGCAACTTTTGGTTTACATTGAGCTGGTCACCATACTGGTCAGTGAACTTTGGCAGTTGAAGAAATATAATGTAGTTCAACTTAGTCTCTTCATGGAACCTGTAATTTAAATATCATTTTAGTGATTCCTTGTCAGTGGCTTCAGGATTTCATAACTTATATAATTTTACAGTTTTACAAATAAATGTCTTGTGTATGAAGTGTTCCTTTTACTGAACGGTTCTTAAACCAGTTAACTTTTATTTAACGTAACAGTCAAAAGCTGTTTCTGATTCGAGTGATTTCCAACATTCTAGCAGCCCTTCTCTCAAATATCAACTTGCAGTTTCCACCCATTTGTCCTCAGGTATTTGGTAAAGGTAAAAAAATGTCTTTCCAAACTGTTCATGGATTCATTAATAATGAGATCCAACTTCCTCTCAAATTCTGTGATAGGAAAGGAGTCGAGGGTTGAACATTTGTAGAATGGATGGCAACTGTCTGTTGTGGAGACACAAGGATAGAGGACGATGTTTTGAAAGTCTTCTGTCTTTCGTCTTTAGGTTAGTGTGTGTAAAGTGTTGTTGGTCTTTTATAGTGTCCTGGTGGATTGTGGAGAGTGTGTTATGACTGGTTGGATTGTCACTGTTTAGGTTGGAGGAGAGATTTCCTGTAGATTCAACCAATGGTCACCACAGGTTACTCACCTCTAATCCAGAATCTCTGTTTAGTGAAGGTTTAATAGGGTTAATATAAAATAATTCTTTGATTTTTCTTTCTTCCAGAATTTGTCTGTGTTGATGATTCTAGTTTTCTCTCAGTTTATTCTGTGACCAGCTGACGTGGCATGCTCTGTAATGGCCGAGTTTTCTTCCAGGACAAGAATGAAAGAACATAAAGATAGTACAAGACTCATGAAAACACAAAATTCAGCCATTACAGAGCATGCCACGTCAACTGGACACAGAATAAACTGAGAGAAAACTAGAATCATCAACACACATAAATTCTGGAAGACAAGAAAAATCATATAATCATTTTATATTAACCCTATTAAACCTTCACTAAATAGAAATTCCAGATTAGAGGTAAGTAACCTGTGGCTGCCATTGGTTGAATCTACAGGAAATCTCTCCTCCAATCAGAAACAGTGATAATCTAACGAATCAGAACATGCTCTACACAATCTACCAGGACAATGTAAAAAAACAACAACACTACACACACACACACACACACACACACACACACACACACACACACACACACACACACACACTGACAGACCAGAAGATGAAAGGCAGAAGACGTTTGTAACGTCGTCCTCTACACGTGTCCCCACAACAGACAAGAGCCATCCATTCTACACATTGTCATCATGAATACTCTGTCTAAACAATCTATCAAAGAGGCAAGGTGTGGCTGCAATATAACTCATAGTAGTAGTACTTCCCCATGGTGTTCACAGAAGCAGTATTTCCCCATGGTGTTCATAGTAGCAGTACTTCCCCATGGTATTCATAGTAGCAGTACTTCCCCATGGTGTTCATAGTAGTAGTACTTCCCCATGGTGTTCATAGTAATAGTACTTCCCCATGGTGTTCATAGTAGGTGTACTTCCCCATGGTGTATATTTGTTTGGAATACCCCAAGGATTGGTACTTAATATTAAAATACCTGTTGTTTGTTTGGAATATCCCAAGGATCGGTACTTAATATTAAAATACCTGTTGTTTGTTTGGAATATCCCAAGGATCGGTACTTAATATTAAAATACCTGTTGTTTGTTTGGAATACCCCAAGGATCGGTACTTAATATTAAAATACCTGTTGTTTGTTTGGAATATCCCAAGGATCGGTAGTTAATATGAAAATACCTGTTGTTTGTTTGGAATATCCCAAGGATCGGTAGTTAATATTAAAATACCTGTTGTTTGTTTGGAATATCCCAAGGATCGCTAGTTAATATTAAAATACCTGTTGTTTGTTTGGAATACCCCAAGGATCGGTACTTAATATTAAAATAACTGTTGTTTGTTTGGAATATCCCAAGGATCGGTAGTTAATATTAAAATACCTGTTGTTTGTTTGGAATACCCCAAGGATCGGTACTTAATATTAAAATACCTGTTATTTGTTTGGAATACCCCAAGGATCGGTACTTAATATTAAAATACCTGTTATTTGTTTGGAATACCCCAAGGATCGGTACTTAATATTAAAATACCTGTTGTTTGTTTGGAATACCCCAAGGATCGGTACTTAATATTAAAATACCCGTTGTTTGTTTGGAATATCCCAAGGATCGGTACTTAATATTAAAATACCTGTTGTTTGTTTGGAATATCCCAAGGATTGGTACTTCATATTAAAATACCTGTTGTTTGTTTGAAATACCCCAAGGATCGGTACTTAATATTAATATACCTGTTGTTTGTTTGGAATACCCCAAGGATCGGTACTTAATATTAAAATACCTGTTATTTGTTTGGAATACCCCAAGGATCGGTACTTAATATTAAAATACCCGTTGTTTGTTTGGAATATCCCAAGGATCGGTACTTAATATTAAAATACCTGTTGTTTGTTTGGAATATCCCAAGGATCGGTACTTCATATTAAAATACCTGTTGTTTGTTTGAAATACCCCAAGGATCGGTACTTAATATTAATATACCTGTTGTTTGTTTGGAATACCCCAAGGATCGGTACTTAATATTAAAATACCTGTTATTTGTTTGGAATACCCCAAGGATTGGTACTTAATATTAAAATACCTGTTGTTTGTTTGGAATACCCCAAGGATCGGTACTTAATATTAAAATACCTGTTATTTGTTTGGAATACCCCAAGGATCGGTACTTAATATTAAAATACCTGTTGTTTGTTTGGAATACCCCAAGGATCGGTACTTAATATTAAAATACCTGTTGTTTGTTTGGAATATCCCAAGGATCGGTACTTAATATTAAAATACCCGTTATTTGTTGGGAATATCCCAAGGATCGGTACTTAATATTAAAATACCTGTTGTTTGTTTGAAATACCCCAAGGATCGGTACTTAATATTAAAATACCTGTTGTTTGTTTGGAATACCCCAAGGATCGGTACTTAATATTAAAATACCTGTTATTTGTTTGGAATACCCCAAGGATCGGTACTTAATATTAAAATACCTGTTGTTTGTTTGGAATACCCCAAGGATCGGTACTTAATATTAAAATACCTGTTGTTTGTTTGGAATATCCCCGGTACTTAATATTAAAATACCCGTTATTTGTTGGGAATATCCCAAGGATCGGTACTTCATATTAAAATACCTGTTGTTTGTTTGAAATACCCTAAGGATCGGTACTTAATATTAAAATACCTGTTGTTTGTTTGGAATACCCCAAGGATCGGTACTTAATATTAAAATACCCGTTATTTGTTGGGAATACCCCAAGATTCAGTACTTAATATTAAAATACCTTTTATTTGTTTGGAATACCCCAAGGACCAGTACTTAATATTAAAATACCTGTTGTTTGTTTGGAATATCCCAAGGATCGGTACTTAATATTAAAATACCCGTTATTTGTTGGGAATATCCCAAGGATCGGTACTTCATATTAAAATACCTGTTGTTTGTTTGAAATACCCTAAGGATCGGTACTTAATATTAAAATACCTGTTGTTTGTTTGGAATACCCCAAGGATGGGTACTTAATATTAAAATACCGTTATTTGTTGGGAATACCCAAGATTCAGTACTTAATATTAAAATACCTTTTATTTGTTTGGAATACCCCAAGGACCAGTACTTAATATTAAAATACCTGTTGTTTGTTTGGAATATCCCAAGGATCGGTACTTAATATTAAAATACCCGTTATTTGTTAGGAATATCCCAAGGATCGGTACTTCATATTAAAATACCTGTTGTTTGTTTGAAATACCCCAAGGATCGGTACTTAATATTAAAATACCTGTTGTTTGTTTGGAATACCCCAAGGACCAGTACTTAATATTAAAATACCCGTTATTTGTTTGGAATACCCCAAGATTCAGTACTTAATATTAAAATACCTTTTGTTTGTTTGGAATACCCCAAGGACCAGTACTGAATATTAAAATACCTGTTATTTGTTTGGAACACCCCAAGGATCGGTACTTAATATTAAAATACCTGTTATTTGTTTTGGAATACCCCAAGGATCGGTACTTAATATTAAAATACCTGTTGTTTGTTTTGGAATACCCCAAGGAACAGTACTTAATATTAAAATACCTGTTATTTGTTTGGAATATCCCAAGGATTGGTACTTAATATTAAAATACCTTTTGTTTGTTTGGAATACCCCAAGGATCGGTACTTAATATTAAAATACCTGTTGTTTGTTTTGGAACACCCCAAGGATTGGTACTTATTATAAAAATACCTGTTATTTGTTTGAAATACCCCAAGGATCGGTACTTAATATTAAAATACCTTTTGTTTGTTTGGAACACCCCAAGGAACAGTACTTAATATTAAAATACCTGTTATTTGTTTTGGAATACCCCAAGGAACAGTACTTAATATTAAAATACCTGTTGTTTGTTTGGAATACCCCAAGGAACAGTACTTAATATTAAAATACCTGTTATTTGTTTGAAATACCCCAAGGATCGGTAGTTAATATTAAAATACCTGTTGTTTGTTTGGAATACCCGAAGGATCGGTACTTAATATTAAAATACCTGTTGTTTGTTTGAAATACCCCAAGGACCAGTACTTATTATAAAAATACCTGTTGTTTGTTTGAAATACCCCAAGGATCGGTACTTAATATTAAAATACCTGTTGTTTGTTTGAAATACCCCAAGGAACAGTACTTATTATAAAAATACCTGTTATTTGTTTGAAATACCCCAAGGATCGGTACTTAATATTAAAATACCTGTTGTTTGTTTGAAATACCCCAAGGAACAGTACTTAATATTAAAATACCTGTTATTTGTTTTGGAATACCCCAAGGATCGGTACTTAATATTAAAATACCTGTTGTTTGTTTTGGAATACCCCAAGGATCGGTACTTAATATTAAAATACCTGTTGTTTGTTTTGGAATACCCCAATGATTTATCTTCTCACATTTCATTAAAGTTGGCAATTCTAAAACAATTTCTCTTTCTTGTCTGACGTTCACTTTGTATTCTTTCTTAATGTTTGTAGATGTGAAATATTGTAATAATGTGGTAGAATGTTTGATTTTATTAGAAACATGGTGCCATAGAATGTAAAATCAAATTTATTTGTGATATACAAGTGCCTAGCCATTACAAAGTTACCAGTTTTCTAAAAAAAATATCTTATGTACTGAAATGCTACACAGTGTAATATTATTCTCTTAAGTCAACTGATTCGTATCAGCAGTGTTAGGAAGTACATATTGCAGAGATTTATATTTAGTAGATTTTGTAAAACCTTGTACACGTTATAATATTGTATCTGTGTCGTAATAGTATTATTTAATGTATTTACAGCAGTAAACACACGGTTTGAGAAATATTGTATCTGTGTCGTAATAGTATTATTTAATGTATTTACAGCAGTAAACATGCGGTTTGAGAAACTACACCTTCTGTTTGTTCTCTTTAGAAATGTGTTGTCTTTTGTGCTTGGATATTTTTTAACCTGCTGTAAGATGTTTGAAGTGATTGAAATGTATCAGTCAAAATCAAAGAAACCTCTCTTTAATGCTTTCATTAGGTTAAAATAAAATGGTGATAGGTACTAATTCTGTTTGGATAATACTTTAAACAGAAGTGAATTTAAGAGAATAATATGTTAATTTTTTTTTTCCTATATCTGTAGTCATATATTTTCCTGTATATATAGTCACAACTAAGTTAAACACCAACATCATGGAGTAATACTTCTTAACATTAAAACATCATGAAGTACGATACACTGATGTCATATCTTTTTATTATCTAACAAAGTATTGGATAATTATTTATTTTGTTTGAGGATAAGTGTATTATTTCTTCATAACAGTGAATTAAAGTTAATGTGAAATAATGACTGAAACAGTAGATCTGAGGTATGTCGTAATTTCGGGTAGCTGTCGTAATGTCGTTTATTACGTTGAACAATGATATTTTTCATGTAAACCTGTTTATGTTGATGGTTTGTTTATGAATATTTGGCTTTCATATTTGAATTTCTTAAATGTTTTTCTCTCCCTGTGTTAATACAGGTAACTACCCTCGGTCTCCAAACTCTATGGGCATGGCTGGTTATGTTGGTTCGGGTCAAAATAGCTACCCTCAAGGTGGTTCTGGTCATCCTAATGCTCTGAATATGGGAAGACTGGTAAATCATACACAGGTTCCCCAGAACTGTGGAGCACAACATGGTGGGGGGTATGTAAATTCACAGTATAATACTAGTTATGGTCTAAACAACATGATGCCTCCACCAAACCAATATCCCAAGGGTTCCCCAGTAATGGGACCACAAGCAGCTGCAATGGCTGTAGCAAGTTCAATTAATGCCCGATCGCCACCGGTGCACCAGCGACAGCAGGTTCAGCAAAAGAATTATGGAAATATTGGATACAATAATATCCAGTCTGCCCAGCAACAAACCCATCAAGGTATCCCGTCATCAATGGCTCTCCCAGCAACAAATGCCTCTATGGATATCCAAGCTTCTATTCACCAGATGGCACTCCCACTGACATCAGAAACTTGTTCCCCAAGTTCAGTTTCTGGATCTAACATTCCACCCAACCAAGAAATGTCTAGTGTGGGTCATCATGCTGCTAGTAATATAGCTTCTCAACATCACAGCAGAAACCGATCCTCTCCCATGTCCCCATCAAATGCATTAATGAATGGTACTGATCGTTCCTCACCAGGTGGCATTAGTGGGTTTCACCAGGCTTCACTTTCATCTAGTGGTGAGTATCATGAGAGTATAGCTTTGAATACTATTTAATTTCATCATACAAGATTCAGAGTATATAAACCCCAAGATAATAAAATACATTCAAAAATATTTTATGTGCTAAAAGTTCTTAGTTTTTATCACTGATGCTGTTTACTGTGGTAAGTGATTATAAGCAATAGTTTATACTGTAAGTTTCAAAAAGGAAATGTGCTACCTGTAACTTTGTTACAAGAAAAACCTCTTTGAGACACTGTCCAACTGATGAGAAATGTGTCAAACCTTGTGTTGGAGTTCTGGTGTCAAAGTTCCATAAAGTTGTTAGTTTAATTTTAACAAATTTGGAATATAGGAATGTACATACTTATGTGTTAGAGTTTGCAGCTTACACTGCTTCCTGGTATGAATGATGTTTTTATAAATTGAGAAAGTTGTGGAAAACAGTTTAATTTTGTAGAGTTAGATTTATCTACTAAGTGCAGGCAAAAATACCTTTCCTCAAATTTTTTATTGAATATTAAAATATAAAAATTGTTTAATCTCATTTTCCTAGCAGTGATTAATATACCCTTTCGTAACTTTTAATTTAAATTAATTATTTTTCAATATATAACAGTATAAAATAAATATTACATCACAAGATTTGGTTCAAATCACTTGGACTTCATAGGTTGAATTGATGCAACAGTTCTGTTAAAATATTTTGTCAGTAAGCAACAGAAATATTTCATGAGTAATGGTTGCCTCAGTTATATAACATATTGATGTGCATGTTGGAATGTATTCCAGTCTTGTACAAATAACAGTGATCTAGCTGCACATCAGAATCTTATAAAACTCTTAAACAGAGCTGTGAGGATACACTGATAGAAATGGATCACTTCATCAGTTATTATAGTTAAAGGGGATTAGCTTATTTTTGAAGAAACCTATTTGTCTATGGAATAGAATGCTTGAACAGTATACTGGTTCCATCATCACCACATAAAATACATACTCAAATGAAGTATAATTTTGATTTAACAATGAACTCCATAAACATTACAAAGAATGGTGAGTCTTTTGTTTGGTGCCATCAGAACCTCTTCTTGGGTCATATCCCTCAATTTTTAAGGATCATCATGTCCTGCCTAATATCCTTATTAAATTGGGTTCACATGGGAATCTTGAAGACATTCATGGATCAAAATGTGCTCTGCATCTGCTGTTGACACATTGATTATAAAAATCAACTCCACAAATTTCAAGATGTTGCTCTGAGGTGAGAATTTTGTGCACAGTATGAATGCAGACAGAACCGGTGACGTTTGGAAGTTATCATGTGTACATTACTGGACAAACATTCCTTCGCAGTTAAAAAGACATTGAAATGGACCAGGATTGTGAACTATGGTATAAATGGTGAGTACCTGAGCTGACTTGCAGTAGAAGTTGGAAAACCTTTCATAGGTGTACTTGACCATTCTGTCAATCATTTTAACCTTACTTGTTAAACAGGTTCTTGAGAGACAATGACAAGACCTCTCAATTAGCATGGCCACTGTTAATTTGGCCTAACCTCAAGGTTTTGATGCATGACCGCAAAGCATTTGCTTTGCTTGAGACTTGTCTCACCTGTTTCACATCATTAAGGTGGGTATTTCACATGTTGATTTTTACACTTTCATTTTTCACTTTTCTCTTTGTGGGTTATTTCAGTGAAATCTGGAAATCCATTGAAAACATTTATTGAAACTAACCATTGTAAGGTAATAATTTCACTTTTGAATAAAAATAAAAAAACAACCGTTACACTCCAGATAAATATAAAAATATATTTTTATTTAAACCAATTATAATAGTTATGTATATTAATCCTGAAGAAACGTTGGTTTAAATAATGATGTATTCTTTATTATTTATCTGGAGTGTAATGATTGGTTTCTCATAACTTTTATCAAAATGTGTAAACTTCTCCAGTATGCACTAGAACTTCTGAAACACGACAATTTCACTGCATGTAGAATTGTTAACTGAAGACTATGAGCTAAACAGTGGAAGGGAAGTACAAATGGGATATATTCTGTTTTAGTAGTGTTACAATTCCACCTTTGGAAACTTTGAATCTGTTAAATCTTAAGATAACTTTTTAATTTCATTTACAATATAATCTAGGACACCTGATACATGTGCATGTTCTACTTGAACAAGATACACTTACAATGTATGTGATTTTCCTTATGAGCACAGTGATAGCATTATCTGTTCTCCCCTTTTCTACGATATAGGTGAACCATGATTCACAAGCTGTATGCTTGATATCACGTCTAAGGACCTTTCCCTCACACAGTAATAAATTCAGAGGCTTTCCTTTCGTTGGTGTAATTATCTCCTATATCCACACCAGCCTTCTTCATTGTTCTACACAAAAATTCCATGTCTTTACAGATTAGCCTTGTTTAAGAATTCATATTTAATTGTTAAACAAAACTGTTAATCTTTTGTTCATACTTTGCTTTCTGTATCTCCTGCACAATAAGAGGTTGTTTCCCCAGACTCAGCTTTAGAATTGACAGAATTTATTGCCTCTTTAGCACCACTCTCCTGATTTTACCATGACATGTGAGCTTTGCTGGTTTTGTTTACTCTGATTGACTCAATATGGAATTGGTCACATTCATTTAAGAAAGCATTCCTACCTGATTCTGATCAACAAGCATGTTTTCAGAGAAACCTCACAGTACATCCTGAACACTGGTTTTCCCTAAGACTGGCTTTCTTTAAAAATATAACCATGACAAGGTGTTTCTCCAACGAGACTGACATGCTCTTTTTTTTGTTGATAGCCATCATATTATCTATGACAGAGGATTGATTGCTGCTACTATCAGCTACATCATCGTCACTCTTAGTTGGTTTACGGAGCCTTTTTTCTTTTTATTATCACTTTCTTGCTAAACCCAAAATTTAAAAGACTGAGATGACTTGCACTTTCCATTGAAAATAGAACTGTAATGTCTTATGTTTCACTCCTGTTTTAAACTTTAACACTTTTTTTAAGACAACAAAATTTGTATGTTCTGATTGGCTTAAAACAGTCACATGGGAATGAGAGAAGTTTGAATGAATTTTCTGAGCAGTGAAGTATCAGTGAACATTCTTTTAGATACAGTTCAACAAGGGACAGAAAAACATTAAACATCTGCACGGCAGCCTAACTTACATGACAGCTGTTCAGACTTTTCTGTCTGTGTGCAAGTTAGTTTCTAAACCTAGCTATTATGTATAAATTACAGTGGAACTCCTCTAAAGCAGCCACCTTTGAGACTGAGACAGACTGGCCTGATTAGAGGGGTTCCACTGTACATGATAAATTAGTTATTTTGAACTGTGTAGTGTATTTCACTTTGAATTCCTTCACGCTGTTTTCCTTTAGACATAGACATGAAGCATTGTACATGTCCAGTGTAACCTGTCAGATTCATATATTGCATTATAATAGTGTGGTTGCTGATGTTAAAAATTATTTAATGTGGATGTAATTTAGAGACTTATTTGAATTACGTTTTGAATTCAGTTGTTAGTAATAAGATAATTTATTTTGTAATTTGAGATTTATAAATTGGATTTTAAAAATATAATGAATGAAAACATTTAATTGGAAAACAAAATATAAATTTTTAACTTAAATTTCATTACTTTTCAAAAAGTGTTAATTTTTTTTCTGCCTTCTGTTGTCTTCTACTCTTTGATTCTATGAAACTTGTTAAATAAAGAACAGGTTGGTAAAAAAAGGAAGTCTACAGTTTTGGTGTATACATCCATCTTGAAGTGAAACAAATTTATCGTATAGTATACACATATGATACAATTTTGTTGTATACATCCATCTTGAAGTGAAACGAATTTATCGTATAGTATACACATATGATACAATTTTGTTGTATACATCCATTTCGAAGTGAAACTAATTTATCGTATAGTATACACATATGATACAGTTTTGTTGTATACATCCATCTTGAAGTGAAACTAATTTAGAGTATAGTATATACATATGCTATGTATATAGTCCCAGAATAATTTCATTGTTAATATATTAACTGTTATTGCTTCTTAATTACAATCCACACCACAGTAAACCAAAGTGTCAGTAGCCCTGTTACATCATCTACTGTTACTGTCTCTGGAACAGCAGTTATTCCAACAGAACGAATGCAGCATCAAGTTCCTCCTTTCATGACATCACAGGAGTCGAGAAAGCTCCAGTTTGCAGCTAACCCCTCCCCGGCTCTGGATGAAGGAAGTCAGGCATCCAATGCGTCTGGATCGTCATCTCTACCAGAAGAAGCTGGGGAAAGTTTTAAATCAAACCACAAAATATCCATGTCACATCCTCCTACACCAAATCCTCTTCCTTCACCTAATGCAACATCAGTATCCTCATTTCATGATGATCTTGAAGGTGCTTCGAGCCCAGGTTGGCCAAGAACACCTGCTAGCCCTGTAAGTACAGTTCATCTTTGCTGTTTCATGCCATATCAAATTATCTAATATTTAAAAAAAATATAGAAACAGTTATTTTAGCTTTTATATTTTTTTGTAAATTAGCTTAAAAAAAATTTAAAGCTTTAAGTATTCTTTGAGGCTTAAGGTTTAGGTCAGCTTTACAATGGTCTGTGAGTAATATTTTATGTGTCATCCAGTCATTTTTGAGTGTTATTCCACATGTCATTCAGTTAATCCATGAGTTTTATTCCATGTGTCAGTCAGTGGTTCATGAGTAATATTCCACGTACCACTCAGTTAATCCATGAGTAATATTCCATGTGTCAGTCAGTGGTCCATGAATAATATTCCCTGTGTCAGTCAGTGGTTCATGAGTATTATTCCACGTGTCATTCAGTTAATTCATGAGTAATATTCCATGTGTCAGTCAGTGGTTCATTAGTATTATTCCACGTGTCATTCAGTTAATCCATGAATAATATTCCATGTGTCAGTCAGTGGTTCATGAGTATTATTCCACATGTCATTCAGTTAATCCATGAATAATATTCCATGTGTCAGTCAGTGGTTCATGAGTATTATTCCACGTGTCATTCAGTTAATCCATGAGTAATATTCCACGTGTCAGTCAGTGGTTCATGAGTATTATTCCACGTGTCATTCAGTTAATCCATGAGTAATATTCCACGTGTCAGTCAGTGGTTCATGAGTATTATTCCACATGTCATTCAGTTAATCCATGAGTAATATTCCACGTGTCATTCAGTTAATCCATGAGTAATATTCCACGTGTCAGTCAGTGGTTCATGAGTATTATTCCATGCGTCATTCAGTTAATCCATGAGTAATATTCCACGTGTCAGTCAGTGGTTCATGAGTATTATTCCACGTGTCATTCAGTTAATCCATGAGTAATATTCCACGTGTCAGTCAGTGGTTCATGAGTATTATTCCACGTGTCATTCAGTTAATCCATGAGTAATATTCCATGTGTCAGTCAGTGGTTCTTGAGTATTATTTGACATGTCATTCAGTTAATCCATGAGTAGTATTCCATATCTGCTGTGATTATTGACTTCAACTTGTAATTGCTACATATGTTTAAGTTACTTATTCCTTTTTGTGTTATTTAAAGAAATGATTTCTGTTTTGATGTTTTCATATATTTACAGATACAAGGTGAAGTATAGTAGTATTCTGGATTATCTCAGTGTCATTACAACTTTCAGTACAATACTAACAAACTTAAATTAAGGATGCATTGAAACAGTTTAGTACTGGTTGCTTGGTATACCCTTCATGTGTTAGGATGTAAGCTTTATTAAAATATATTTCACTTGTTTCTAAAATCTAACTCATATTTAATGTAGTGATGAGGAGAACCTGTCAGTATATGTATAATAGTTTGATTACTTCTAGTGATGAGGAGAACCTGTCAGTATATGTATAATAGTTTGATTACTTCTAGTGATGAGGAGAACCTGTCAGTATATGTATAATAGTTTGATTACTTCTAGTGACGAGGAGGACCTGTCAGTATATGTATAATAGTTTGATTACTTCTAGTGATGGGGAGGACCTGTCAGTATATGTGTAATAGTTTGATTACTTCTAGTGATGACGAGGACCTGTCAGTATATGTATAATAGTTTGATTACTTCTAGTGATGAGGAGAACCTGTCAGTATATGTATAATAGTTTGATTACTTCTAGTGATGAGGAGGACCTGTCAGTATATGTATAATAGTTTGATTACTTCTAGTGATGGGGAGGACCTGTCAGTATATGTGTAATAGTTTGATTACTTCTAGTGATGAGCGAGGACCTGTCAGTATATGTATAATAGTTTGATTACTTCTAGTGATGAGGAGAACCTGTCAGTATATGTATAATAGTTTGATTACTTCTAGTGATGAGGAGGACCTGTCAGTATATGTATAATAGTTTGATTACTTTTAGTGATGAGGAGACCTGTCAGTATACGTATAGTAGTTTGATTACTTCTAGTGATGATGAGAACCTGTCAGTATATGTATAATAGTTTTATTACTTTTAGTGATGAGGAGGACCTGTCAGTATATGTATAATAGTTTGATTACTTTTAGTGATGAGGAGGACCTGTCAGTATATGTATAATAGTTTGATTACTTCTAGTGATGACGGAGAACCTGTCCGTATATGTATAATAGTTTGATTACTGCTAGTGACGAGGAGGACCTGTCAGTATATGTATAATAGTTTGATTACTTTTAGTGATGAGGAGGACCTGTCAGTATATGTATAATAGTTTGATTACTTCTAGTGATGACGAGAACCTGTCCGTATATGTATAATAGTTTGATTACTGCTAGTGATGAGGAGGACCTGTCAGTATATGTATAATAGTTTGATTTCTTCTAGTGATGAGAAGAACCTGTCATTATATGTATAATAGTTTGATTACTTTTAGTGATGAGGAGGACCTGTCAGTATACGTATAGTAGTTTGATTACTTCTTGTGATGAGAACCTGTCAGTATACGTATAGTAGTTTGATTACTTCTAGTGATGAGAACCTGTCAATATATGTATAATAGTTTGATTACTTCTAGTGATGAGGAGGACCTGTCAGTATATGTATAATAGTTTGATTACTTTTAGTGATGAGGAGGACCTGTCAGTATACGTATAGTAGTTTGATTACTTCTAGTGATGAGAACCTGTCAGTATACGTATAGTAGTTTGATTACTTCTAGTGATGAGAACCTGTCAGTATACGTATAGTAGTTTGATTACTTCTAGTGATGAGGAGAACCTGTCAGTATATGTATAATAGTTTGATTACTTTTAGTAATGAGGAGGACCTGTCAGTATATGTATAATAGTTTGATTACTTTTAGTGATGAGGAGACCTGTCAGTATACGTATAGTAGTTTGATTACTTCTAGTGATGAGGAGACCTGTCAGTATATGTATAATAGTTTGATTACTTTTAGTGATGAGGAGACCTGTCAGTATACGTATAGTAGTTTGATTACTTCTAGTGATGAGGAGAACCTGTCAGTATATGTATAATAGTTTGATTACTTCTAGTGATGAGGAGACCTGTCAGTATACTTATAGTAGTTTGATTACTTCTAGTAATGAGGAGGACCTGTCAGTATACGTATAGTAGTTTGATTACTTCTAGTAATGAGGAGGACCTGTCAGTATATGTATAATAGTTTGATTACTTTTAGTGATGAGGAGACCTGTCAGTATACGTATAGTAGTTTGATTACTTTTAGTGATGAGGAGACCTGTCAGTATACGTATAGTAGTTTGATTACTTCTAGTGATGAGGAGAACCTGTCCGTATATGTATAATAGTTTGATTACTGCTAGTGATGAGGAGAACCTGTCAGTATATGTATAATAGTTTGATTACTTCTAGTGATGAGGAGGACCTGTCAGTATATGTATAATAGTTTGATTACTTTTAGTGATGAGGAGACCTGTCAGTATACGTATAGTAGTTTGATTACTTTTAGTGATGAGGAGACCTGTCAGTATATGTATAATAGTTTGATTACTTCTAGTGATGAGGAGAACCTGTCAGTATATGTATAATAGTTTGATTACTTCTAGTGATGAGGAGGACCTGTCAGTATATGTATAATAGTTTGATTACTTTTAGTGATGAGGAGGACCTGTCAGTATACGTATAGTAGTTTGATTACTTCTAGTGATGAGAACCTGTCAGTATATGCATAATACTTTGTTTACTTCTAGTGATAGACTCTCAGTGTTTTATTGTGTTTTAAAAAGTAATTAGCTAACACTTGGTAACTCTTGTTCCTCCCTAGACTGTGAACAGCCATGGATATGAACATCATACTGTCAAGGTAGAGTTTTTTATTTTTTATTCTAAGTAAACATTGCTGATGAGGATAGTTGATGTGTTTGTTTTTAACATTTAAAATTCTAAATTTTTATTGTAAAATTTGGTTTTAGTTTCATCATGCTTCCTTTGTTATCTCAGTTTGACTAAAGTTTACCTCTGTGTTGTTGCTTACACTTGAAAACACTACTGTAAATTTCTTTGATGATAAAAGACAATTATTCTTCAAGTTTGAACTGTAATAGTTTTTGTGTCCCATTGTTACCCTGCTGTAAATATGCTTCATTTCTAGGTGGTTTCCTTTCTCATTTAATGTGAATTTTTGTTTCTTCCAGAGACCTGATGGGTTATTGAAACTTTATGATCTGTCTGGCGACCCGAGCATACGCTTTTCTTGACAAGTTGATCATGTTTGGCGAGGCGTGGTACTCCCTGAACCAGTGTCCCACAATCAGCAAGCAACCTCTGGACCTTTATCGACTATATCTGTGCGTGAAAGAGAACGGAGGTTTTGTAGACGTAAGTGTCCACAAAGAACAATTGTTTATGTCGAATGGATGTTGCTGCTTTGAGGAAATAATTAATACTCTAAGATATTACACCCAGTTTCAATTTAAACACATTGCAAACATATACACTTTTCTTAAGACTGATATTTGCTTCAAATCACATTACATAATTATAACAATCGCTGCTGTAGTTATGATAATTTAGAAACGTTGATAAAGTAATATCTTTGATACACTACTTCCTACCTCAAATCAAGTTGATAAAGTGGTCACCTTGCAACTCAACTTGTTTATTATGCTGAGTAGAGTTGAAAAGTAGTTGTCTTGGAATACCACTTGTTACCTTGAATTAAGTTCATAATTGAATAAACTTGGAACACTTTAAATATTTTAGCTAGTGTTTTACACTGGTCAGCTGTGTCTTGTTTAGTTTATGTGGGAAGTTGCACTTTATTTAGACTGCCTCTTACATGATGTATATTTTGTTGTATGTAATTTTAGGTGACAAAATCAAAGCACTGGAAAGTTATTGCAGGATCTGTTGGAATTGGAGCTTCATCAAGTGCAGCTTACACTCTACGTAAACAATATATCAAGCATTTGTTGCCGTTTGAATGCAAGTTTGATAGGGGTGGTGTCGATCCACAGCCAATCATTCAACAAGTCTTGATGGCTTCAAGGAAGAAAAGCAAGAATCCTCCACCTGCCTCAAGTATGTTAGGGTATTCATATATATTGATTACTGAGAAACCATGTGTTTTCACATAGACAAAAGTACCAATTCCAAAACAGTCATGCCCCTCTTACAGAAAGCTATATCAATTGTTGATTGCCCTCTAACCATTTCTAAAATAATTTTACTAATCAGTGCATCAGTCTCAATATTCCACCAGTTTCATGTACTTATCATGTGACTGACTACTTTCCATTAATGGTATTGCATCACCCATAATGGCACAACTAGCTCCCTCTGGTATTCCTACTTAATACTCACTTTGCATGGCTTAGCTTAGACACATGTTTAATCTCTGTGTGATTACAGTTTTTTATAGCCATTTCCAAGAAAGTTTCTGTAACAATATCTAATTTTTGTGTTTGGTTTCATTTGTTTCTATAAATTTGAAATCAAAATTTTCTTGTTACTTAATTCTACGTGCTTAGGAATGAATTTGAGGTTTTCTGTGGCTGACAATGATATTATAGCAACAGGCAACAATGCACAAGTTTTTGGGACACCGGGACTACATTATCTACCAAGGACATACGTTCCTTGGTTTGCAGGGAGTTAGAGGCTTGCATTCAACTGGAGTTGTCTTTCTATTTTCAATGTGACACTTACTGATAAAGAAGACACTCTGACTTGCCACTTGTCTCCTTTTTCCAAGCATCTTTTCCCATTTACCAGCCTTCAACTAGTTCTTCTCCTGTTTTTCTCTAGCTTCTGGTTTTCTCAGGGTTATTTATGGTATGTTTTCAACATGTACTCTTCACTCTAGGTTGATATACCTATGAAAGGCCTAGTTCTAATGTACTTTACCCATCTTTACACACAGAAGAAGATTTGTGTATTTTGTGTAATTAGTGCTTGGATTTTTAAGTTAGATGTTTTGGTGTTTTATTATCAAAGTTACTTTAGTTTAATTAGGTGTTGGTTATTATTTCATTAATTTCAATAAATGTAATCCTTACATTAATTTTAATTTTTTTTTAGTTTATTATTAATAATATAAAATAATGTTTAAGGACAACAAGGGACATCTTTGTCCATCTTGGCTGTCTCATCCTCTAAGCAAAAAAACCAAATTTAAAAAAACAATTTAAAGCTAGCCATTATCATGCACATATTGGCCAGGTGGGTTAAGGCATTCGACTCATAATCTGAGGGTCAAGGGTTCAAATCCCTGTCGCACCAAACATGCTTGCATTTTCAGTCATGGGGACGTTACAATGTGACGTTCAATCCCACTATTGATGGGTTTTTTAAAAGAGTGGTCCAAGAATTGGCAGTGGGTAGTGATGACTAGCTGCCTTCTCTCTAGTCTTACACTGCTAAATTAAGGACAGTCAGCACAGATATCCCTTGTGTAGTTTTGTGCGAAATTCAAAAACACAAACAAAACAAACATTCACATGTCTATCAAGTTTTCTTTTAAGATCATTCAAGTTTACTGTCTTCACAACATCTTGAGGCAACCCATTTCAAAGGCCAACCATCCTATTTATAAAACAAAATTGTCTTAACTGAAGTTGGCATCTATGTTCCCCAAATCTGTATTTGTGTCCTCTAGTTTTATAATTCTCACTGTTAAGTATGAAATATGTTGATGGATCAATATTATCAGTTTTTTTTTATAATTTTAAACACTTCAATCAGATCCCCTCTAACAATAGACAATAATATAAGGATCTTAATCTGTCCTCATATGACAACCCCTCTATCCTGGGTGTCATTTTCCTAACCCTCCTGTAAACTCTTTTCAACAATTCAATGTCTGTACTAAGATAAAGAACCCTAGACTGAACACAGTACTCCAAATGTGACCTAACCAGTGACTTGTATAATGAAATTCTAACCTTTTAAGACTGGTATTCAATATTTCTGTAAGAACAACCTAAACATGTATTTGCTATCACTAGTAGTAGTACACTGTTTGGGTGACTTCAGAGACTGATCACCAATTACACTGAGATCCTTTGCTTTTATGACACTAGATTATACTCATAATTCAAATTATGATAACACACATCTATTATCTTCCATTTATCAATTAAAACCATCTACCATTTATTTGTCCAACTCACTAAATGATCTAAATACTTTTGTAAATCAGCAGTTTTCACAACCAGCAACACTCAAGACCTCAGTATCATCAACAACTTATAGTAATTTATTGGCCATTCCTCCATCTATATCATTGGTGTACATCAAAAAAGAGCACTAGTCCTAACACTGAGGTGCCCCACTTGTGACATTAACCCAGTTTTACTGAACTCCATCATCAAAAAGAGCACTAGTCCTAACACTGAGGTGCCTCACTTGTAACATTAACCCAGTTTGACTGAACTCCATCCATAAAAACTTTCTGCTTTTTTCCATTGAGCTGTTCTTCTCTCCAGTTACTTAACTTATTCTCCACAACTATAGAGATAAGTTTATTTGTCTTTTATGTGCCAACTTTTCAAATAATTTCTAAAAATCCAGATACACCAAATCTACATCCTTACCGTCATCTACATAAACAATAACATTTTCAAATTACACAAAATATTTGTTAGGCAAAATTCTCCTTTAGTGAAACCACGTTGACTCTCCCAATAAAATTCTAAACTTTGTTAAATGACCTTGCAAAATATCTTTTTTATCAGAGTTACCAAAACTTTTCCCACAACTGATGTATGATTAATAAGTCTATAATTATTGGGACAACTTTTATTACCTTGAAGTTAGGTTTGACATTAGCTACTTTCCAATCGATTGGTACTTGTCCACTGTTTAAGGACTTACACAAAATTGTGGCAAGTGGCTCACATATCCAGTTCTTGACCTCCTTTAAAACCCTTAGGGAAATATTATCATGAGCCTTATCATTCTTTAAACTTTTAAATTTTATTTCAGTAAGCACTTTCCCTATATAAGTTTTGATTGTTACGTATCTTGACCACTTGTGACATCTGCTTGCTGCTTGCCCTCCTCATAACTGAATACAGGATGTCTCTACTCTGCATTATGGTTGAGTGAGATATGAGTTTGCCCTATTCCTAAAGTTGAGTTGAAGTAATGCCAAGACTGAATGTCTGGTTCTCCCACAGTAGTTTTAGAAGTTTGTACAAGTATGGCCATGTATTCACTTCATTTACCTAATTCCATCTGTTTGATGTATGGCACTCTGTGTACTTACGGTTGGAGTTTTGGGTATGAGTAACATGGTCCACAATTATTATTCCATTTTTTTATTTCATTATACATCACACAACTTTTTAATTGTCTTATAGTTCATGCAAACACTACATTTTCCACCAGTTGTATGTTATTTTCATGGGTGAAGAATGTAGTCATTCCAATGTGATTCATTCTAATCTCTAACCACATTCATGTTTTTTGTACACATATACTGACTGTCCACCTTTGCAATCTGGAAAACTAGCTTCAGGTTATTTCAGAAAAGGTACTTACACCCTCTCACATGCATCCTCCCCGCTGATAACTGTATTTTTTTTCTAGTACCTGCTAATTCTCAAAAGTGAGGATTGAGCAGGAATAGCAGAGGGAACTAGCTGTATTATTACAGATGGTGTGGTACTACTGGTGGAAAGTAGTCACATGATACGTAAGTGTTCAGAAGTGGCGTGAAACTGATATATGACGCACTGATTACTAAAATTATTTCAGAAATAATTAATGACCAGTCTTATTATTACCATTCTGTAGAACTGTAGGGGGCAAATTAAAAGTGGGGCCCCCACAGTTTATTTTATTGAGTTAAGCAAAGGTCTATATACCACAGACACTCATTATATCCAGGGCATCTCAAAGTTCTTGGATTCTGGACTAAGGTTTACACACTTTTAGTTTCACTCAAGAGTAATATTTACTGGGATGGATTGAAAAGTGGGGATCTCTCTTCCCTGCTTTGTACACCCTTGTTGAAATTATTCCAATCTCAGTTTGTTTACAGATGTTTTGCAGAAAAATTAACCTTATTTATTACTTTATGTTGCCAGTTGCATTTGTTTTAACAAAATAATTAAAAGTCAGATTAGTTCCATAGACATGTGTCACAAAATGTGTAATGTTTTTATTACACTTACATTGTTATATTAATTTGTAACATCAGGGTTTTATCTACTTATTCTATAATGCAGGTTAATTTATTTAATATTTTGTATCTTTGGGTTATGGCTGTATTATTGGTACTAAACAGTATTTTGTAGCACTTCACCTCAGATGTTTACACTGTTGTAGTTATTTAGTGGCTATCAATTGGTTTCAAGACATTTTTATTAAAGTAGTTTAACATTTCTTTTGGTAGCAGTGAAGAAACCTTAAATCCATGAAATTACTTGAAGCTAGCAACTTGTGTTTGTAAACAGACTTCATTATTTGTTTAATATGACTTTGATTATCATAATGTTTAAGAAGTTTATTGTTTAAACATTTTAAGCTTTTATTATGAAGATAGTTTTGAGTTATTAGTGTAAAGTATGAATTTATTAATAGCATGTCTCCGAAGCTGGCTGAACCTTGTATTACTGGGGCTGAGGTCATAAATATTGTTAGGAGGGAACCCTATGCTTTTATTCTTTATAATAAAGAGTGTGAGAAAAGTTTACTTAATTAGCTGTACTCATTCACTAGTCGAGTTTTAGTTTCAAGTAGGTTGCTTCGTTGTAATATATGGTTTTATATCTAGGTAGATAAGTATACCATATCCTGTTAAGTACCACATGATTGCTTTACCCTCTACCAGTGACTTAGCACTTGGTCTGAAATAACTAAAAATTAGGTTTTGATATGTTGTATCAGTACAGCTAGCCTACTAGAGGTGGATAGGTGAGTGAAACATTAAAGGTGGGTTTTTACTTTGGATAGGTAGATAAAACACTGAAGGTAGGTTTTTTACTTCTAGAATATGGACTTACAGTACTATATAGTAAGGGTTACTTTACATATGTGGGGTCTGTAGTATTGAATTTAGTATTTCACAATGCTTATGGAAACTCCTAAGTACAGTGAGATTAACATTTCTAGTTTTGTTTTCTCTATAAGAGAAAAGGTGAGATATTTTCTGATGTTTATTTTTCAAAGAAGTATAACAGTTGTAATATAACAGTCTTTATTGACAGTAATGTGAGTGTGTTTAATTTTGTTATGTGTTGCAGATAGATTATGAAAACAAGTAAGTTTTTGTATTATTTTGATAATTACTTTTGTATTACAGATGTCCAAGAACCATTTCTTCATCCTATTTCCAATAACCAGCCTATGGATGGCTACGTTCAGGGTAATTATCCCGGACCCTACTCCCACCCTGGGCAAAGTTCGCATGCTGCTTCAGGTGTTTTGCCAAACTCTGAATTTCATGGCGTACAAGGACAACATTCTGGGTATCCGCAGGGTCCACCCCCTGCTAACCATATTCAAGATGGCAGCATGGCAGGCCCTCCTTCTGGTAGCATGCACTATCAGCGTCAGCCCATGCCTAACTCTTATGGGTACGATCAACCACCAGTGAATCCGATGGGACAGCCATATGGTGGAGGCTCTGTCACTTTCAGCAGTGGTCAAACAACTGACCAGTTCCATGAACAGTATGGAAGCCAGTCTGCCATGATGCCTCCTTCTGAAGGGACATACAGACACAGGAACATGATGCAGGAGAACCTCAGTCTTCCCAACTCCTTCCCACCTAACCGTGTTGCTGCTTCTCAAGTCTCTCAATATTCCTACCAAGTACCTTATGACAGAGAAAGGTAGTTCTGATACTGTGTGAAATTCTGTAATGTGGTTTGGTCCTGCAGTGGATGTGTTCCTTTTCCATTCTTGTGTCTTGTAGAAAAATCAATGCTTGTTATACTTTACCTTTACAAATTGTTTTTGTTGGTAATATACTTATCAGTTCCTTTCAGGTGATACTCTTTTTCAAAGATATTATCTAATTATTCTAAATTTTTATTTGAATTTCCTCTAAGTTTTATGTAACAAGATTACGTGAGACGGTTTAATGTGCGTTGTAGTAGAAGTTGTAAACAAGGTTTAATTTTAAGAGCTGAAAGGTGGCAAGAACTAAAGAATGCCATTATATGTTTAAAATCAAGAACTAAAGAATGCCATTATATGTTTAAAATCAAGAACTAAAGAATGCCATTATATGTTTAAAATCAAGAACTAAAGAATGCCATTATATGTTTAAAATCAAGAACTAAAGAATGCCATTATATGTTTAAAATCAAGAACTAAAGAATGCCATTATATGTTTAAATAATTAAATGGAATTTTGTTTTTTTAAATTCAGGATAGCTGATCTCTATCTTCAAATTTATCTTTTTTTTTTACTTTTCTGTGAAATGAATTTAACTGATCATAGATCTGTAAAGCCCACACACTGCAGGTGTCACTTAGGTTACAAACTTTGCTGTGACTTCAACAGTTTTTAAAAGTTATGACACTTAATGTAAAATCTAATATTTTTCTAGATATGAACAGCAACAAATGCCTGCTGGGCCACGACCAGCTACCCAACCTGAAGGCATGATGGGTCCTACTCAGTCTGACCCTAACCTTTACCCTTCTCAAAGATATCACAGCCAGCAAATGTTATCTCATAGTCGTGAGAGTACGGGGGTCCAACCTGGTAGCATCTACCAGGGCGAGCACCCATGGGGCCAGTTTCTGCCCAAACACCATTTCCTCATTCTGGACCCCCACAAGCTTCAGGTCAAGGGCAGTATGTCCAAGGTCAACAATCACTGGATAGTCACTGTAACTACCAGGTAATAAAATGAATATTTTTTCATCAGCGTTATTTAGGATTCGAAATGTTTTTTACATATATTTACAATCAGATGATAAAGGTTTCTCATCAACTAAAGAAAAAAGAACTCACACTAACTTAACAAGTAGTAAAGGAGAGAGAGAAATAGTTAAAGATCATAATAAGGATTCTTTGTACTTGTTTGAACACATCTTGTCTTCCTTTTTCAATATAAACACACCATAACCCGTGTATTGTTGGTTTAAAGATATAACGTGAACTTTGTTGTTTTTTTAATTTTGTGCCATCTTGTCTTCCTTTTTCAATATAAACACACCATAACCCGTGTATTGTTGGTTTAAAGATATAACGTGAACTTTGTTTGTTTTTTTAATTTTGTGCCATCTTGTCTTCCTTTTTCAATATAAACACACCATAACCCATGTATTGTTGGTTTGAAGATATAACATGAACTTTGTTCTTTTTTTTAATTTTGTGCCATCTTGTCTTCCTTTTTCAATATAAACACACCATAACCCATGTATTGTTGGTTTGAAGATATAACGTGAACTTTGTTGTTTTTTTAATTTTGTGCCATCTTGTCTTCCTTTATCAATATAAACACACCATAACCCATGTATTGCTGGTTTAAAGATATAACGTGAACTTTGTTGTGTTTTTAATTTTGTGCCATCTTGTCTTCCTTTTTCAATATAAACACACCATAACCCGTGTATTGTTGGTTTAAAGATATGACGTGAACTTTGTTTTTTTTTTAATTTTGTGCCATCTTGTCTTCCTTTTTCAATATAAACACACCATAACCCGTGTATTGTTGGTTTGAAGATATAACGTGAACTTTGTTTTTCTTCATTTTTCTACCATTAGGTAATTAAAGTTTGATACATTTTAACAATTGAGATCCATTCCATTCAACTTCAATGCTTCCATTACAAATCCACAATGGTGAGAACATGAAATACAGAAATACAATGTTGATTTTATAAAAGTCTGAACTTGAATGGATATTTGTAATATCTACATACATTATCTTGTGGTCAAAAATGAAACTTCTGTAACCTCTGTTGGTAATGAGGTTAAGAGTTGGACATTGTTCTCCTAGATTATCTTGTGGTCAAATATGAAACTTCTGTAACCTCTGTTGGTAATGAGGTTAAGAGTTGGACAGTGTTCTCCTAGATTATCTTGTGGTCAAATATGAAACTTCTGTAACCTCTGTTGGTAATGAGGTTAAGAGTTGGACAGTGTTCTCCTAGATTATGTTGTGGTCAAAAATGAAACTTCTGTAACCTCTGTTGGTAATGAGGTTAAGAGTTGGACAGTATTCTCCTAGATTATCTTGTGGTCAAAAATGAAACTTCTGTAACCTCTGTTGGTAATGAGGTAAAGAGTTGGACAGTGTTCTCCTAGATTATCTTGTGGTCAAAAATGAAATTTCTGTAACCTCTGTTGGTAATGAGGTTAAGAGTTAGACAGTGTTCTCCTAGATTATCTTGTGGTCAAATATGAAACTTCTGTAACCTCTGTTGGTAATGAGGTGAAGAGTTGGACAGTGTTCTCCTAGATTATCTTGTGGTCAAATATGAAACTTCTGTAACCTCTGTTGGTAATGAGGTTAAGAGTTGGACAGTGTTCTCCTAGATTATCTTGTGGTCAAATATGAAACTTCTGTAACCTCTGTTGGTAATGAGGTTAAGAGTTGGACAGTGTTTTCCTAGATTATCTTGTGGTCAAATATGAAACTTCTGTAACCTTTGTTGGTAATGAGGTTAAGAGTTGGGCAGTGTTCTCCTAGTACACAGTTTTATGTTAACCGTTACTCTGAACAGCTGCACCTGTTTGGATTATGGTCTGTTTTTTGTGTTATGTACATTACATCAAGGTTTCTTTTTTGGAGTTAAGTTTTGTTCTTCAATAAACTTTCCACTTTTTGTGTAACCAACTGCTTTTATTTAATATTGTGGTGATTTTTCTTTGTTATTAAAACTATTAAACACAAATATTAAGTGTTTTTTTGTGTTTCAGATAATGTGGTTTTTGGGGTACAGTGACCTATTGCCAAAATATGATAAACAAACCAATTCCATGATAATAATTGAAAACTAAACTTTAATCATATATACAAAAAGAAGCAACATACAGGCAGGTGTCTCCGTACGGAACTCATAACATTCAGTATATATTTACAATGTCATCTCTCTGTTGTAGGTCTAAATAAATCAACTAATTTTCTTGGTACATTAAACATGTTATAGAGTATTATAAAGAACTAGGTTCTACATTGTATGTTTAAATAGTTTCATACAGCCAGGTGGTTACGGTACTCGACTCTTAATTAGGGAGTCGCAGGTTCATTTCCACTTCCCACCAAACAGGCTTGCCCTTTCAGCCATGGTGGCTTTATAGCATAATAGCCAATTCTACTATTAATTGGTAAAAGAGTTGACATGGGTAGTAATGAGTAGCTGTCTTTATTCTAGTCTTACATTTATAAATTGGGGACAGTAACCCTCATGTAGTTGTTTGTGAAATTCCAAACATCACACATTTGTAACTCAACTGATTTTTTGTGTATATTTTACTCCTTATTTCATGTAAATGAATGTAGTAAGTTTGAAATCATATAAATTAAGTCTTCTCCACTATAGGATCTATCCAACAGACAGCCTATGCAGTTTCAGTTAAATTGACATAAACATTCTGAGAATGGAAGCTTTTATCTTTTCTATGCTGACAACTGGTAGTATTGATTTCAGTTACTGGTACAGAATTGTACAAATAAAAACATTTTTTGAACTTATCACTTATACAAACTCTACTTACTTACAGGTGCCTTATCTGTTTCTCTTCATTAGTGGTAGTCTACTTATCTGTTTCTGTTCATTAGTGGTAGTCTACTTATCTGTTTCTGTTCATTAGTGGTAGTCTACTTATCTGTTTCTGTTCATTAGTGGTAGTCTACTTATCTGTTTCTGTTCATTAGTGGTAGTCTACTTATCTGTTTCTGTTCATTAGTGGTAGTCTACTTATCTGTTTCTGTTCATTAGTGGTAGTCTACTTATCTGTTTCTGTTCATTAATGGTAGTCTACTTATCTGTTTCTGTTCATTAATGGAAATTACTTATCTCTTTCTGTTCATTAGTGGTAGTCTATACTTATCTGTTTCTGTTCATTAATGGTAGTCACTTATCTTTTTCTGTTCATTAGTGGTAGTCTACTTATCCCTTTCTGTTCATTAGTGGTAGTCTACTTATCCCTTTCTGTTCATTAGTGGTAGTCTACTTATCTGTTTCTGTTCATTAGTGGTAGTCTACTTATCTGTTTCTGTTCATTAATGGAAGTTACTTATCTTTTTCTGTTCATTAGTGGTAGTCTACTTATCCCTTTCTGTTCATTAGTGGTAGTCTACTTATCTGTTTCTGTTCATTAATGGAAGTTACTTATCTTTTTCTGTTCATTAGTGGTAGTCTACTTATCCCTTTCTGTTCATTAGTGGTAGTCTATACTTATCTGTTTCTGTTCATTAATGGTAGTCTACTTATCTGTTTCTGTTCATTAATGGAAATTACTTATCTGTTTCTGTTCATTAGTGGTAGTCTATACTTATCTGTTTCTGTTCATTCGTGGTAGTCTATACTTATCTGTTTCTGTTCATTCGTGGTAGTCTATACTTATCTGTTTCTGTTCATTAGTGGTAGTCTATACTTATCTGTTTCTGTTCATTAGTGGTAGTCTATACTTATCTGTTTCTGTTCATTAGTGGTAGTCTATACTTATCTGTTTCTGTTCATTAGTGGTAGTCTATACTTATCTGTTTCTGTTCATTAGTGGTAGTCTATACATATCTGTTTCTGTTCATTAGTGGTAGTCTATACTTATCTGTTTCTGTTCATTAGTGGTAGTCTATACTTATCTGTTTCTGTTCATTAGTGGTAGTCTATACTTATCTGTTTCTGTTCATTAGTGGTAGTCTACTTATCTCTTTCTGTTCATTAGTGGTAGTCTACTTATCTCTTTCTGTTCATTAGTGGTAGTCTATACTTATCTGTTTCTGTTCATTAGTGGTAGTCTATAATTATGTCTTTCTGTTCATTAGTGGTAGTCTATAATTATGTCTTTCTGTTCATTAGTGGTAGTCTATATGTATCTGTTTCTGTTCATTAGTGGTAGTCTATATGTATCTGTTTCTGTTCGTCGTTGGTAGTCTATACTTATCTGTTTCTGTTCGTCGTTGGTAGTCTATATGTATCTGTTTCTGTTCGTCGTTGGTAGTCTATACTTATCTGTTTCTGTTCGTCGTTGGTAGTCTATATGTATCTGTTTCTGTTCATCGTTGGTAGTCTATACTTATCTGTTTCTTTTCATTTTTGGTGGTCTGTACTTATCTGTTTCTTTTCATTTTTGGTGGTCTGTACTTATCTGTTTCTTTTCATTTTTGGTGGTCTGTACTTGTCTATTTTTGTTTGTCATTGGTAGTCTATACTAGTTACATACGTAACAAATATTAGTATTTAGTGAATGTTAAAAAATAAGTGCACAGATGATAGTATATTGTTGACAAGAATAGGTTAATGGTCCATTATTTTTTGGTTTCATAGAATTACCAACAAAACCAGCAGAGCATCTACCTACAAGATGGGTCATCACCCAACAAGATAGGTCATCAGCAAGACATGTATGGAAAACAAACAAATGAATACATGAGACCCCCAGCAGATCAGTACCAAGTGGGAAGCTATGACCTAACACAAGGAGGTGAGATAAAAAACATTTCTCAGAAATGTTCATCTCTGGTAATACCTTTCAATGTAAGTTTTAATAGTTATAACACTAAAAATTGGATTTTGATATCCACAGGGGACACAGCACAGAAATACCATTGTAGCTACAAACAAACAAGCTTGTGTAATAAAAACTGAGTTAATATAAAGAGTTAAAATTGAAGTACATTTGGCACTGTTTAAAAGAACAAATAAAATTTAATGAAGAGTGTAGAAATTTGAAAGTAAAGCTTTTTGTGTTTTGAAATACTTAGATCGCAACCAGTATTACAGAAGACCACAGAGCATGGTTCCATCCAGCTTGGGAACAACCTCTCAAAGTGAGTAATAGAATAGAGTACAATAAAATGAACTATATGTAATAATTCTCACAAGATATAAGGTACTGTGTTTTTATTTAGGATAAAATTAGTTTTACGGTTATCTTAGTAAAGATAACTGGTTTTCTTTATTGTATTTGTGTGATAACTTCACTATTTATATATCTTATTGGACACTTCTGCTTACTTCTTACATAACCTTTAAATACGATTTCTTATGTTCAAATCTGTTACAGCCATCATATGACATATATACTTGATTTTGAAAATAATGACTTGTTAAAAAAATTAAAAAACTCCAAAGAAATCTCATTGTTAACTCTCTCGACATGGACTTGGTCAATTTGACTGACCACATGACTTCTTTGTATTCATTCAGAATCACTATAGATTTATGCTACTAACTTATAATATGGTATGTATATCTTTACAAAATTGGGCAGACTTTCAGTAAACATTGTAAGTCTTTAACATACAAAAAATCTTAGTTTTAGTGAAGTATGTTTAATAAACTAAAAACGAGGTTTGTTCATGACTGTATCAAGCATTTGTTTAGGTTTGTTCATGACTGTATCAAGCATTTGTTTAGGTTTGTTCATGATTGTATCAAGCATTTGTTTAGGTTTGTTCATGACTGTATCAAGCATTTGTTTGAAATAATTTGTGTGCAGAATGATTTTCGTTTCAAGGTTAAAAATACTTTCCTTCATCTCAGAAATCTCACATTTTATATGTGTAACCCCTAAAACATCCTAAACACATTTTAGATGTTTGTTTTCAGTAAAACTTAATAAGTTATCTGTTATTTTTCTCTGCCTTAACTCTATACATGGCTGATCAATTTGACTTACCATGTAATCATAAAAAAAAAAGTCACCTGCTGGAACAGCAGCAAATCTATGGACTTACAATGCTAAAAGTATGGGTTCGATTCCCCTCGGTGGACTCAGCAGATATCACAATGTGGCTTTGTTATAAGAAAACACACACCATAAAAAGTCAAAATAAACCCAAATTACATGCTTTTTTCCTTTCTAGAATGACTTCAAATGTAACGTGAAAGTACATTCGTTTATTTTAAGTAGCTTTAAATTGCTAACAGTAACATGTATTTATAATTGTCTTTTGAGCTATGTCTTACTGCTATCCATGGTATTATAAATTGTAAACCACTTGGGGAATGTGCAGCTCATGTTATGCTATCAGATTACCTTACTCAAGAGCTATTCGAAGCTGCTCTCATGTGGGCTTCATGAAATATTTTTAGTATTAGTTACTTTTATAACAATAAACATGAAAAACAAAAATTAGAGTACTTACCCGGGTATTGATTTTTGCTGTCAAAGACATTTAAACGTACCTTTTTTTAATACTAATGGTAGTATTTCAGTTATCTGTGTGATCCCTCTGGTAATCAAAGTTGTATTAGATATAAGTTGGTTACTAACTTTTGAGAACACAATGGTAGGTGAAAACATTGGCTTTCTTTTTGGTAAAAGAAAATATATAATTAATTGTAAGATAAAACTATTAAATTCTGAAAGACAAGATGTGGTACGAGGGTCTGGTATTCTATTTGGTAGCTCAGTAAAATATATAATTAATTGTAAGATAAAACTATTAAATTCTGAAAGAGAAGATGTGCACGAGGGGTCTGGTATTCTATTTGGTAGCTCTGTAAAATATATAATTAATTGTAAGATAAAACTATTAAATTCTGAAAGACAAGATGTGCACGAGGGTCTGGTATTCTATTTGGTAGCTCTGTATAATATATAATTAATTGTAAGATAAAACTATTAAATTCTGAAAGAGAAGATGTGACACGAGGGGTCTGGTATTCTATTTGGTAGCTCAGTAAAATATATAATTAATTGTAAGATAAAACTATTAAATTCTGAAAGACAAGATGTGGCACGAGGGGTCTGGTATTCTATTTGGTAGCTCAGTAAAATATATAATTAATTGTAAGATAAAACTATTAAATTCTGAAAGAGAAGATGTGGCACGAGGGGTCTGGTATTCTATTTGGTAGCTCTGTAAAATATATAATTAATTGTAAGATAAAACTATTAAATTCTGAAAGACAAGATGTGGCACGAGGGGTCTGGTATTCTATTTGGTAGCTCTGTATAATATATAATTAATTGTAAGATAAAACTATTAAATTCTGAAAGAGAAGATGTGACACGAGGGGTCTGGTATTCTATTTGGTAGCTCAGTAAAATATATAATTAATTGTAAGATAAAACTATTAAATTCTGAAAGAGAAGATGTGACACGAGGGGTCTGGTATTCTATTTGGTAGCTCAGTAAAATATATAATTAATTGTAAGATAAAACTATTAAATTCTGAAAGACAAGATGTGGCACGAGGGTCTGGTATTCTATTTGGTAGCTCTGTATAATATATAATTAATTGTAAGATAAAACTATTAAATTCTGAAAGAGAAGATGTGGCACGAGGGGTCTGGTATTCTATTTGGTAGCTCTGTAAAATATATAATTAATTGTAAGATAAAACTATTAAATTCTGAAAGACAAGATGTGGCACGAGGGGTCTGGTATTCTATTTGGTAGCTCTGTATAATATATAATTAATTGTAAGATAAAACTATTAAATTCTGAAAGACAAGATGTGGCACGAGGGGTCTGGTATTCTATTTGGTAGCTCTGTAAAATATATAATTAATTGTAAGATAAAACTATTAAATTCTGAAAGACAAGATGTGCACGAGGGGTCTGGTATTCTATTTGGTAGCTCTGTATAATATATAATTAATTGTAAGATAAAACTATTAAATTCTGAAAGAGAAGATGTGACACGAGGGTCTGGTATTCTATTTGGTAGCTCTGTAAAATATATAATTAATTGTAAGATAAAACTATTAAATTCTGAAAGAGAAGATGTGGCACGAGGGGTCTGGTATTCTATTTGGTAGCTCTGTAAAATATATAATTAATTGTAAGATAAAACTATTAAATTCTGAAAGAGAAGATGTGGTACGAGGGTCTGGTATTCTATTTGGTAGCTCTGTAAAATATATAATTAATTGTAAGATAAAACTATTAAATTCTGAAAGACAAGATGTGGCACGAGGGTCTGGTATTCTATTTGGTAGCTCTGTAAAATATATAATTAATTGTAAGATAAAACTATTAAATTCTGAAAGAGAAGATGTGGCACGAGGGGTCTGGTATTCTATTTGGTAGCTCTGTAAAATATATAATTAATTATGCGATAAAACTATTAAATTCTGAAAGAGAAGATGTGGCACGAGGGGTCTGGTATTCTATTTGGTAGCTCTGTAAAATATATAATTAATTGTAAGATAAAACTATTAAATTCTGAAAGAGAAGATGTGGCACGAGGGGTCTGGTATTCTATTTGGTAGCTCTGTAAAATATATAATTAATTGTACGATAAAACTATTAAATTCTGAAAGACAAGATGTGGCACGAGGGGTCTGGTATTCTATTTGGTAGCTCAGTAAAATATGTAATTAATTGTAAGATAAAACTATTAAATTCTGAAAGAGAAGATGTGTACGAGGGTCTGGTATTCTATTTGGTAGCTCTGTAAAATATATAATTAATTGTAAGATAAAACTATTAAATTCTGAAAGAGAAGATGTGGCACGAGGGGTCTGGTATTCTATTTGGTAGCTCAGTAAAATATATAATTAATTGTAAAATAAAACTATTAAATTCTAAAGAGAAGATGTGGCACGAGGGGTCTGGTATTCTATTTGGTAGCTCAGTAAAATATGTAATTAATTGTAAGATAAAACTATTAAATTCTGAAAGAGAAGATGTGGCACGAGGGGTCTGGTATTCTATTTGGTAGCTCTGTAAAATATATAATTAATTATGCGATAAAACTATTAAATTCTGAAAGACAAGATGTGGCACGAGGGTCTGGTATTCTATTTGGTAGCTCAGTAAAATATGTAATTAATTGTAAGATAAAACTATTAAATTCTGAAAGAGAAGATGTGGCACGAGGGGTCTGGTATTCTATTTGGTAGCTCTGTAAAATATATAATTAATTGTACGATAAAACTATTAAATTCTTAAAGACAAGATGTGGCACGAGGGGTCTGGTATTCTATTTGGTAGCTCTGTAAAATATATAATTAATTGTAAGATAAAACTATTAAATTCTGAAAGAGAAGATGTGGCACGAGGGGTCTGGTATTCTATTTGGTAGCTCTGTAAAATATATAATTAATTGTACGATAAAACTATTAAATTCTGAAAGACAAGATGTGGCACGAGGGTCTGGTATTCTATTTGGTAGCTCTGTAAAATATATAATTAATTGTAAGATAAAACTATTAAATTCTGAAAGAGAAGATGTGGCACGAGGGGTCTGGTATTCTATTTGGTAGCCCTGTAAAATATATAATTAATTGTAAGATAAAACTATTAAATTCTGAAAGAGAAGATGTGGCACGAGGGGTCTGGTATTCTATTTGGTAGCTCAGTAAAATATATAATTAATTGTAAGATAAAACTATTAAATTCTAAAGAGAAGATGTGGCACGAGGGGTCTGGTATTCTATTTGGTAGCTCTGTAAAATATATAATTAATTGTAAGATAAAACTATTAAATTCTGAAAGACAAGATGTGGCACGAGGGGTCTGGTATTCTATTTGGTAGCTCTGTAAAATATATAATTAATTGTAAGATAAAACTATTAAATTCTGAAAGACAAGATGTGGCACGAGGGGTCTGGTATTCTATTTGGTAGCTCTGTAAAATATATAATTAATTGTAAGATAAAACTATTAAATTCTGAAAGACAAGATGTGGCACGAGGGGTCTGGTATTCTATTTGGTAGCTCTGTAAAATATATAATTAATTGTAAGATAAAACTATTAAATTCTGAAAGAGAAGATGTGGCACGAGGGGTCTGGTATTCTATTTGGTAGCTCAGTAAAATATATAATTAATTGTAAGATAAAACTATTAAATTCTAAAGAGAAGATGTGGCACGAGGGTCTGGTATTCTATTTGGTAGCTCTGTAAAATATATAATTAATTGTAAGATAAAACTATTAAATTCTGAAAGACAAGATGTGGCACGAGGGGTCTGGTATTCTATTTGGTAGCTCAGTAATGACAATATTGTAGTAAGTAATGTTCATTTAACACCGTAGTTACTGGAGGTGTGGTAGATAAAAGATGGAACAGAAGATACCTACGGAAGATGTGTCATTTATAAAATATAGAATTAAGAACTTCATACTTATATAATCAGTATAACATAAAGTAGTTAAATTCAATTTTGAATGTAAGACATTAAAACTTTGTGTCATGCAGAGTAAAGAATACTCATTGCAATAGATTATGTGAACTTCATCGGTGTTTAGTGTAGCCAGATATTACTGTGTTGTGAAAGAGATACACAGAACTGAAGACATAATTACTGAACATGTTCATTGTCACACAGCAAAAATAACATATTTATTTAATTTTTCATGTAAATTGTCGTATGTTAAGATTTTTATTTTGTTATCAAGGCTGGCCAAGAGATGGTAATTACCAGCAGTATCCACCAGCCCGTCGAGAGGGTTGGGATGGACCTCAGGGGGTGAGTGGATCCCCAACAGGCTCCACTACTTGGAAGATGTCTGCTTATCCTACAACTACAGGCTACTCATCAGTGAACATGCCAAACAAAATACAGTATGGACAAGATAGGATGTGTTTTCCAAACAAAAGAATACCAGTAAGCTGTTTCTTGAAAGTTGACTCAAGTGTAACCGTTGAACATAACATTTTGGGAGAACAAGGGACCTGTTGGTCCTTCTTGGCTGTTCCATCCTCTAAAATAGATTAAAACTATGAAATAAATATAACTTTTTTTAAAGTCAGCCCTTATCACTTTTATAATTATAAAATGTTTTCTTACACTTACTGCCTCTACAACATCTGAAGGGAAACTGTTTGAAAGGCCACCACCCTTGTTAGAAACAAATAATGTCAGATGTTTTTAACAATGAATTGCTAGCATATTTTGATTTTATAAGAGACTGTTTTTTAAAAAATTCAAAATAAAGTAGGACATAAAAACATATTTTCATGTTCACTTTTTTAGTTTTACACATTTCCAGTATAGAAATGAATTTGAGAAAATAAAAATTAAAACAAATGAATGTCTTATTTTAAAAATAAATTTTTATGTGTAGAGCCAATAATACCTTTTCACCCATCAATGTCTTATTGTTAATCTTAGGGCTACCTCTGAGGGCTTATAATGTTGAAAATTGGGTTCTGATCCTTGTAGTAAGCCCAACAGGGATAGCCCATGTAGTTTAACACTTAACAAAAATCAATTATATGAGGAAATCGTGAGTTCACAAAATGGCTGTCAACAGTTTTCTTAAGATATAAGTATCTGGAATGGGAAGTTATATATTACTTTTTTTTTTGTCAAATTTAAGTTTTCTGAATTGTTTGAAATGAGACTCAATACCCACTTTTTCTTTATCCTTTGTTTAGCCATACCCAGGAACAAGCCAGGCCAATCATTATCCTTATCCAACTCTGAAAAAGGAAACAATCTTTCCATGTAACACCGTGGAAGGAGTGCTACCAATCCTCACTAAAAGGAGACGCATCACTGCTAAAGATGTGAGTCCCGTGGATCCCTGGAGAGTCATGATGTCTTTAAAGTCTGGACTTTTAGTTGAAAGTACCTGGGCATTAGATGTCCTTTCAGTGTTGATTTGTGATGACAACTGTATGCTCTACTTTGGACTCGGTCATCTTCCTGGTCTTTTAGAAGTGTTATTGGAGCATTACCGTCGCTGTTTGTCTCTCATTTTTGGTCTTGGTAATGAGCTGGAAGTTGGATATGAGCGTGAGTGTGTCTATTAGCTCAGAAACTGAAATAAAAACTGCATGTTTGTACCCTTTAAGGTCAGTTCTGAAGAAAACGAGAAAGAAGATGACAACACAAAAGATAAATTGTCTGTATTAAAAAGTGAAAATTATACAGAGAAAACAAGATGTGGAAAAACAGTGGGAAGCAAACAAGATGATGCTCTCTTTCTTACAGACTCGGAAAAGAAGTGGGACTTCCATGAAGGGTTTGAGAGTGGTGTTGACCATTGGAAGTGTGGTGGTGGAGACACTACTCATCATATCCAGACTCACTTAGAAAATATGGAAAGCTATGTAAGTTTTGTGAAAGTAATGGATGAGAAAAATTCCACTGCTCTGAAAGAAGAAGACGAACAAAGCTTCAGGGGTAAACCTGTTTGTGTTCGCAGAATATAGATCTGAAACCTTGACTGCTGAGCGTTGTGAAAACGAACCTGTGATAAAAGATAATTTCAAATTGTGTGAGTTAAAGGGAGCACCTGTTACTGTCAGTAAACATTCTGAACAGTGTTGTAACCTGGATCAAATTGATGTCAACAGTAACTGTGAATGTATGGAAAAGGAAGTAGTTGTTAAAGAGGAAAAACAAGCTTTCAAACCCAAAGAAGATATGGAAAATAAGAACGATAATAGTAGCACAGCAGAAGAGCAGAGCTTGAGAATACGTTGTTCTTTATTACCTCGAAAACGACATCCCGACGACTGTGACTTAGAAAAAGAAACCTATGACCGAGATGAACCATCGCTCTGTCTAGTGAGAGATGGGCAGGAGAGTTTGTCTCGTCGGTGTTTATGTCTTTCGACTTTCATTAGAAACCTCTCATTTGTGCCAGGAAATGATTCTGAAATGTCCAAACATGCTGGATTTCTTCTAATTATTGGAAAACTTCTACTGCTGCATCATATCCACCTAAATCGCAAGCCATCACAACAACATTATGACCGTGAAGATGAGACGGACACTTTTTCTGTGACAGATTCTTGCAGTAGCTTAAATGGTGAACAAGAGTGGTGGTGGGATATGCTTCATTTACTTAGAGAAAACACACTTGTAACTCTAGCTAACATCGCTGGTCAGTTGGATCTTGCACCTTTTCCAGAAGAGATCAGCCTTCCGATTCTGGATGGTTTGCTTCACTGGGCAATTTGTCCATCCTCTTATGCCCAGGACCCTTTTCCAACACAACCAGTATACTCCGTCCTGTCTCCTCAACGTCTGTCCCTTGAAGCCCTGTGTAAGCTTTCCATTCATGATAGTAACGTCGATCTACTCCTTGCTACTCCTCCTTGGAGTCGAATTGAGAAACTGTTCTCATTTTTAGCCCAGTCGCTCAATCGTAACAAGGACCAGGTGTTGCGGGAATTTTCTTTGGTAATTCTTTCGAGCTTTGCTCAAGCTGATGACGGTATTGCAAAGGCTATTGCTTTGCAAAGCTGTTGCATCTCCAACCTGTTGATATTTGTAGAACAAGCAGAACAGAGTGCTCTTCAGGTTGCCAACATCCAGGGCATTAATGCCTTACGTGAAAATCCAGAACTCATGGGAACAACCTTAGAGAAGGTACGTCGTGCAGCCTTCACGTTACGTTGTCTCTCTCGTGTGCCAGAAAACCAGCGTCTCTTTGTGCAACATCAGCAGAGGCTTCTGAACTTGGTGATGTCTCAGATTCTGGACCAGGGGGTTGCATCAATTATTGCTGATGTGTTGTACGAATGTTCACAGAACTGTGAAACCAGTAGTGACACAAACTCTGTAGGTTCAACAGTTTTGTAGTGAAACTTTCTAGGAGCTTTGTTTTCAAATTTCACCATGAGACTTTTTTTCAGCCACATCTCTTCCTGACTGGTGCAATGATTCTGTGGTCTGGGGCCAAAAAATACCAACTTAAAACAGAATACTGTGTTGCAGAATTCTTAATGTGGCCCCTCCCAGACAATTAAACATGGAAATGCCAAGATGTAGAGATCGTAAAGACTCAAACCTGAATCCTGAAGCCATTATATTGGTTGTGGAGGTACATAAGCCACTTGTATTTATTGCTAGATATTTTTATTTTGCACTGGTTCTTGTATGTATACATTCGTTAAGAAAAAAACGTTGTATTACTATATATCGTAGGCAATCTCATGTGAAGAACAGTTACTGATAAACGTTTGTTCAGCAGCACAATGAATTATCTATTTCAATAACAGCAGAAAGATAATGACTTGGTCTCTGATATCTCTTACAAATGGAAGTAGTGAAGGTAACACGTATTACAGCAGAGAAATACTGTTCTTCATTGTAATTTTAAAGTAGATTTTACTCTGGTATAAAAATAACCCACACAGTTTTCGGTTGTTTTTTGTTGTTTTTTTTCTGTCTCATAATTAAAGAATTGCTTGAATCTTATTCAATGACTTGGATTTCCAAATACCAGTTTAACAACACTTGCGAGGAAAGTCATTTCCCAAAGTCCGCAACAACAATTAGTTAATTTGATGACTGGAATTTTGGGCAGAAATTATTTAGGTATGTTCGTGAAAAAACGTGCTCATGATTGCACGTGCTCATGATTGCTCTGTACATGTGTAGCATTTTTGTGTATGTACGTATGTGTATGTATGTAAGGTTCAGGATCAGATACAGTGACTCGAACCGGAACAAGTGATCGCCTCATGTTCATTCTATCTCTCCACCGTAAAACATCACGTGGCAGTGATTACATTCTTTGCTTAGAAATTTCAGAGTCAAGTATGACCTTTTCCTCTTTAGTCCTTTGATATTGGTATGAACGAGTACAGAAGCTTTATACTATGTATATGTTTGATGAAAAATTACAAATAAATGTACAGTATACATTCTTCACTTTAGTTGTTTTGTTTTTGACGACAATCAAAGTTCAAACCCTTCATAAGAATTACAGTAAATAGCAGAAGCAACAAATTAACCCTGTTTAATGAGATATCGTCCATTAATTCGGTGATAGGTAAACCTCGATTTTATAATATTCATACAGTCCTCGTGAAAGGTTTCTATAGATATGGACGTCTTGCTTACTATAATTTATATAAAGACATTTTTTCTTGCAATTATCAGATAAAGGAAACTACAGAGTTCATTTTTCGAGTTTGTATTTCTTTCAGCAGATTCGTTGGTTAAGTATACTTTAAATTATTACAAGACTTAACTACACATATATTTGATTGAAAATATAATTTGAAAAACAGTTATGTTTTTATCTTGACAGCATTATATTCAGACTCTGTAACTGACCTGCTAACAATTGTATTTTTATTTTCTATATTTATGGTACATCAAAGCTCTACAGATCTCTTGCATCATTGTTCTGGTGCCATCTAAAAACCCTTAAAATATCCATTAAATTAGTTTTATGACTACTACTACCTAGTACTTTTTGAAAACAAAACAAACTAGAAAATTGCTGTATTGAAAATGTAAATATTTATGTTGTGAGAGCATTTTAAATTTTCAAGTATTTCAAGTATGAAGGCAATCACTAGACAGTATGATTACTGCTTTAATCATTGTTAAACAGCTGTGAGATTCAGTTAAATTATTATGCACTTTTAGAGAGAACAACTTGGCACATGTGAGAGACAACTGGTCATGTTTACACTGAGAAACCTTCAACCTACAAACGAGTTAGGCATACATGTACAATTATTAGTAAATTAACAAGTGGGAGACTATATTTGAGTGTTGATACGTGAAAGTGATTTACATTACAGCCGCAAAACTAGAAAGAAAACTACTCACTTCTAAACTTTTTTGTATAACTTTAGTATAAATACATGTAAATTTTGATTCATATGTTGTTTTATTCAGACCTCATGTAAATGAAATTGTGCAAATTTGCCCGTTTTTACATAGAAAATAGGTTAATTTCTAAATTTCATTATTCAGGTCACAAAAGCAAAGTTTGAAGGGAATAATGGCCATTTTCTGTACTTTTACAACATAACCAATTAAGAAATAACACATACTATCCAGGAACAAAACGTGTTACATAGTGTAATAACACATACTATCCAGGAACAAAACTTGTGTTACATCGTGTAATAACACATACTATCCAGGAACAAAACTTGTGTTACATAGTGTAATAACACATACCATCCAGGAACAAAACTTGTGTTACATAGTGTAATAACACATACCATCCAGGAACAAAACTTGTGTTACATAGTGTAATAACACATACTATCCAGGAACAAAACTTGTGTTACATACTGTAATAACACATACTATCCAGGAACAAAACTTGTGTTACATAGTGTAATAACACATACTATCCAGGAACAAAGCTTGTGTTACATAGTGTAATAACACATACTATCCAGGAACAAAACTTGTGTTACATAGTGTAATAACACATACCATCCAGGAACAAAACTTGTGTTACATAGTGTAATAACACATACCATCCAGGAACAAAACTTGTGTTACATAGTGTAATAACACATACTATCCAGGAACAAAACTTGTGTTACATACTGTAATAACACATACTATCCAGGAACAAAACTTGTGTTACATAGTGTAATAACACATACTATCCAGGAACAAAACTTGTGTTACATAGTGTAATAACACATACTATCCAGGAACAAAGCTTGTGTTACATAGTGTAATAACACATACTATCCAGGAACAAAGCTTGTGTTACATACTGTAATAACACATACTATCCAGGAACAAAATTTGAGTTACATAATGTCATCAGCGTTGGTTATAACCCCTGGTAGAAGCTTTTCCTCTAGTATGGCTTTAATAGGTAATATTCCACGGAACAATAAGATAACGTACTGTAGAGTACTGTAGGTTTCATGTTATTATAATCTCGTACATTCACTGATTATCAATATATAATTTTCTCCACACACAAGGCTAGGTGGTTAAGGCACTCGACTGATAATCTGAGGGTCGCAGGTTTGAATCCCCATCACATTAAACATGCTAGCCCTTTCAGTGATGGGGGCATTATAATGAGAAAATCAATTGCACTGTTCGTTGGTAAAAGAGTTGGCGGTGGGTGGTGATGACTAGCTGCCTTTCCTCTAGTCTTATACTGCTAAATTAGGGACAGATAGCCTTCGTATAGCTTTGCATGAAATTCAAAACAAACCAAACCAAACTACTTAAATTTTAAATACGAAACATAACCTTGTAACGAATTTTATAATACATATGACTTCTCAGCAGTGTTAAGACTAGTTTTGTCAATAAAAATTGATGTACGCAAGCCATATGAACTTTCAATTTTTCACAAATTTTGTACACAACCTAAAAACTAACATTGGTATTACTATTTCAATGTTAATTTACATTAATATCACTCACTTATTATTTTACTTAAACTTAACGTCATTTCGCCATTTTTGACAAATGAGCAACATTTGGTTTTTGATGTATTCACTAATAAACTAATTATACGAAACAAAGAATATATAACCAAGTTTTATCATTAAACAAGTATTTTATTAATAATTCAAGTTTGACGGTCTTACGAATTTAGTGAAACATCTTCCCATAAAGAAATAGTAAACTTTTACAGTTCTTTCTACCAGAATCTCCTTACTAGATGTTTTTGGTATCAGGCTGTCCTTAGTAGATGTTTGTTACTGTGTCTGGTGGCAGATTCTACTTTCTGTTTGTCATGTCAGGCCTTCCTTACTAGGTGTTTTTAGTACCAGACTCTCCTTACTAGATGTTTTTGGTATCAGGCTGTCCTTAGTAGATGTTTGTTACTGTGTCTGGTGGCAGATTCTACTTTCTGTTTGTCATGTCAGGCCTTCCTTACTAGGTGTTTTAGTACCAAACTTTCCTTACTAGATGTTTTGTTATCAGGCTGTCCTTAGTAGATGTTTGTTACTGTGTCTGGTGGCAGATTCTACTTTCTGTTTGTCATGTCAGGCCTTCCTTACTAGGTGTTTTTAGTACCAAACTTTCCTTACTAGATGTTTTTGGTATCAGGCTGTCCTTAGTAGATGTTTGTTACTGTGTCTGGTGGCAGATTCTACTTTCTGTTTGTCATGTCAGGCCTTCCTTACTAGGTGTTTTTAGTACCAGACTCTCCTTACTAGATGTTTTTGGTATCAGGCTGTCCTTAGTAGATGTTTGTTACTGTGTCTGGTGGCAGATTCTACTTTCTGTTTGTCATGTCAGGCCTTCCTTACTAGGTGTTTTTAGTACCAAACTTTCCTTACTAGATGTTTTTGTTATCAGGCTGTCCTTAGTAGATGTTTGTTACTGTGTCTGGTGGCAGATTCTACTTTCTGTTTGTCATGTCAGGCCTTCCTTACTAGGTGTTTTTAGTACCAGACTCTCCTTACTAGATGTTTTTGGTATCAGATGTCCTTAGTAGATGTTTGTTACTGTGTCTGGTGGCAGATTCTCCTTTCTCTTTGTCATGTCAGGCCGTCCTTACTAAGTTTTTGTGCCTGACTCTCCTTACTAGATGTTTTTGGTATCAGGCTGTCCTTAGTAGATGTTTGTTACTGTGTCTGGTGGAAGATTCTCCTTCCTATTTGTCATGTCAGGCCTTCCTTACTAACTTTTTAGTGCTAAACACTCCTTACTAGATGTTTTTGGTATCAGGCTCTCCTTAGAAGATGTTTGTTACTGTGTCTGGTGGCAGATTCTCCTTTCTATTTGTCATGTCAGGCCGTTTTTACTAAGTTTTTAGTGCCTGACTCTCCTTAGTAGATGTTTGTTACCGTGTCTGGTGGCAGATTCTATTTTCTATTTGTCATGTCAGGCCTTCCTTACTATATTTTTAGTGCCAGACTCTCCTTACTAGATGTTTTGGTATCAGGCTCTCCTTAGTCGATGTTTGTTACTGTGTCTGGTGGCAGATTCTCCTTTTTATTATCATGTCAGGCCTTCCTTACTAAGTTTTTAGTGCCAGACTCTTCTTACTTGATGTTTGTTTCGACAATTTTGTTTCAAACTTTCCATTCTCTTTGTTACTATGTTACTGGTGTCACACTTTCTTTTCTAATCATTTGTTACTATGTTGGCGTGCCAGATTCTCTTTACTATACAACTGTCGCCATTTTGCTGGTGCCAGTCTGCTCTTGCTAGCCTTTTCGCGCTGTGTTACTTTTTTTTTATTAATTGCTTGTCACTATATTTATGGTGTTAGTTTTTCCTTACTAACTATTGATATCATTTCTGTCTGTTTATCTTCATGTTTCTGCTGCCAGAAATTCTCACGAACCATTTCTTGCCTTCTTCTGTTTCCATATTATCATTACTGTTTGTCACATCCCTTGGTGTGAATGTCTGTACGTGGTAATGGGACCACCCAGAGAAGGTTTTGTTTTTTTATTTTGCATCCTCAGGGTTCTGAACATCCACCCACATGTTTGCCCTGCATGGCGACACGTGAAAGGGAGAAGATCCTGGTGGTTGATGAGTCCAATCCCAACACACCACTTTGGCCATGAATTCCTTTAGATAGGTAGCCCTCATGATCAGTTGGCTAGTCCTGCTGGGGTCGGGTCAATTAAGTACCTGAGTTAGGCATTCTCAGTGGGTGTTGTAGACATTATTTCTGATGCTGGTGTTTTGGTTTGGTGCCCAAGAAACCTTGTCGTAGCTGCAATGTCTTTGTTTGACATTGTAGTCTCTCATTGGGCACCTTGGTGGATGGGGACTGGATTTTTCTTTGTATATTATACAAATCTTCAAAAAATAAAATCATTAAGAAACAGCTACTTCGTAAACGAACACGTCTTGATGACTGGTCTCCAAGTCATTCTGCACCTTTATCTCGTTTTCTCGTACTACATTATTCGACAGACAAACTTTTAGGGCAAATGTCTTCCTTTTTTACTCAAAAGTGCTTAGACTGGCTCTCCACTGTACATCAAGAAGCTTCATTCTGGAAACATCTACTCTAAAACACAATGAACTCCTGAATTCGGAGATTTGGGGATATACCCACTGATGTTACTCCCCATGTTACTTTGAATTCCTCACGAGAAATTAATGTTGAGAGGGATTTGAAGAACAAGCACCTTTGAAAAGATTCTCTATGGTTTCTCCAGCCAGAGCGTTTCTCTTGTGCACCACATATCCACTCGAAAAAACAGAATTATGCTGCCAACCAGTCTCTTAATTTTGACGTTTATGTCGCCACGGCCACCTGCCTTTATCAGGGCAAGTTATCTGAAGTGTTAAGTATGGTTATACGTTCCTTTCTGATGTTAACAGTGTCAGCAGTTCCGACAGTCTAAAGCATCATGTTGTGGTTGTTTGACGTGTGCTGGTTATGGTGGCAGAAACCATGAAGCCTACGAGTATGAACTGAAATCCCACTGTCTAAACTGTAGTGGCTTTCGCCTCTCTTACTTTTGTTCATGTCCTAAGGAAAAAGAGGTACAGTGTTTAAAATCATTTGCAACATTTCGTACCCAGAGGCTCGGAAGTTAACGTCCTCATCTTCCTTTCAGACATACACTGCTGGCCAAAATCTTAAGGCCAATGAACATAAATAAAAAATATGCATTTTGCGTTGTTAGACTCAACCACTTATTTGAGTAGAGCTCCGAAAGATGAAAAGGGAAAATAAAAAAAAACAAACTAGCATTTAATAGGGAAAATGTGAACACTATGGAATAAGCCTAAATACCAACTGGTCAAAGGTTAAAGACCATACCAAAAAGAAGTCCTAAACAAGGTAGGAAATGCCCAACAAGAAATCTCAGTAGTGAGTTGCACGGCCGTCATTGCGAATAACTGCAAACATTCGCTTTGGCATGGTCGATATAAGAGTTTGTAGAAGGAATGTTTGGCTGGAATGTTATTCCAAATGGTGAAGATGGCTTAACGAAGATCATGCACTTTTTGGAATTGACGTCCGTTTCTATAGATTTCCCTTGCCATCGACCCCCAAACATTTTCAGTGGGGTTCACTTTGGGCAGACGCTGGATGGTCCAAAAGAATCACGTTATATGTCATGAAAAAGTCCTTTGTCCTGCTGGAATTGTGGATTGCAACATTGTCCTGCTGAATGATCCAGTCATTTCCACACAAGCGAGGGCTTTCAGTCAATAAGGATGCTCTTTTCAACATCCCAATGTAGCCAGCTGCTGTTTGACATCCCTGTATAACCTGAAGCTCCATTGTTCTTTGGAAGGAGAAAGCACCTCAGATCATGATGGAACCTCCTCCACTGTCTCGAGTAGAAAATGTCTCCAGTTGGATATCCTTATCGTGCCAGTAACATTGGAAGCCAATCTGGCACATCCATGTTAAATTTTTTTCTCATCAGAGGATAAAACGTTTCACTTTACTACGTCCCATGTTTGGTGCTTCTCAGCAAAGTTTACCCGAGATGTTTTGTGGATTGGAAGAAGGCGTGGCCTTTGAAGACGTTTACGGCTTTAAAAGCCTTTCTCTCGTAGTTGCCCTCTTATTGTTCTTGAGCTGCATTCTGCGTCCGTAAGGGCCTTAATCTGGTTCGACGATCGGCTGGTATCTTGCTGGACAACCCGTCTATCCTCCTGCTCAACGCCGGCGAAATTTCCTTTGGCCGACCACTTGAAATTCTCGTTCTGTATCCCTCAGAGTCTTTTAAGAAATTTGCAACAACAGTTTTACTACGCCCAATCTCACCAGCAATGGCACATTGAGGGAGACCTTGCTTTTGTAGCTCAACAATTCTGTCACGTACAAACTCTGTCAACTTTTTAGCCTTTGCCATGTTTTTACCCAAGGTAACACAGGAGATGTCAGTGGGAGATGTTGACAACGCTAATGCTTGAACACAAATGACTAAATTTCGTTACGTGTTTACCGATTAACGCTTCGTTTCAGTATGGTTTTAAATTTTTGACCAGCTAGTATTTAGGCTAATTTCATAGTGTTCACATTTTCCCTATTAAATGCTAAAAACGTTTTTTTTTTATTTTCCATTTTCTTATTTCCATCTTTCGAAGCTCTACTCAAATAAATGATTGAGTTTAACAACGCAAAATGCATATTTTTTCTTTATGTTCATTGTTCTTAAGATTTTGGCCAGCAGTGTATACTTCTGCATTACCTTCCACTGCTAGAGTGGGACTGCAATCAGGTCTTCCTGTGCCTCCAACAATGTTGTTTTTGAACCACACAGAGTCTTTTTCTCTCTATGAATAAACAAGTTAACAAGTCATCATCTACTTCTGTCTCTGCGCCCACCATTCCTTCCAGTGACTGCCTTAGCCCATTTCCATTTGCCCTAGCTTCTGACGTCAGAAGGCCACCTTCTTCAGCCTCAAAATTTAGAACGATTCTATTCTCAGTCGCTGGAATCTGCTTCTCCTGATAAAGACCTGCTCACTGGGCCCAGGATATAATTCATGATGGTCGACAGACCTCTTTATAATAAAAAACTTTGTCGCAAACTGAAGGGTTCTCCTTTACCTAAGTAAAACGGACATTTTGATGCAGTGGAACTGTCGACGTTTCCATTCTAACGTGTTCCTTGCTGGGATAACAAGAAGTCTTCAGATTTGCAATGCTAAAATAATGGATTTGATTCCCCTCAGCAGACAGCCCAGTGTGGCTTTCCTACAAGAAAAACATACAAACACACCATTCTAATCTTGATGATATTAAAGCCTTAATCCATTCCTATAATCCTGTGTCTTTCCTTACAGAAAACCTTTCAGCTGTTCTCTTTATACCAGAATGTCAGTTTATGTGATAGATGAGGGTATGGAGGGCCCACCCTGTCTTTACCACTTGATACACCTCTGGAGGCCATAGCCATTCGTATTTCTTTGGGCCATACCATCACTGTTTTTTCTCTCTTGGAGATACTCATGATCAATCAGATCATGATGATACTCTCGTTGAACACTTACTGTCTCCCTTTTTAATCTTGTGAGACTTTAATGGGCACAGTCTTATTTGAGGTGGTATTGATACTGATTAGAGACGTCGTTTCATGGAGCATATGCTTTCAGATCACATCCTTTCTCTCTTTAGTACTGGTTCACATACTTATATTTACGCACCTTGTCAGACTTTACTGTCACAGACTTATATATGCTCTCCTTCACTTTTGTCTTATTTTTCTTGGAGGGCTGAAAATGTCTCATGGGGCAGTGATAATTTTCCTAGAGTCTTGAGAGAGATTGGCCGTGGTCGATTCCACTCGACTCGCATGTCTTGCAGGCCAAATGGTCCTTTTTTACTTGTAACTTGTTCCAGCTGTCGTTTGTCTGCCATTGATAAACAAATGTGTGGCAGCAGTAACTTATTATATTGTCTCAGTGTATTCCTAAAACCTCGACACGTTTTCCACGGGATCCTCATCCATGGTGAAGTCCTCCCTCCCAGGGAGGCACTGAAGGTTCATAAACTGGCCTAGGATATTTTTACAATTATCCCACTTTTCAAACTGATTGCATTTTAGCAGGCCTGTGCACGGCCAGTTAGACATCAAAACCAAAAGGAAACTTGGATTAAGTTCACAACTATCATCTCTTCTACCATCAGTTCCAAAATCCTATGGGACAAGATTTGGAAGACCAATGGGAAGTATACCTTCTGTTTCCTTTCCATTTTACTCTCCAATAGCCAGGAAGCTGCTAATGTCCAGTGCATTGCTGATACACTTAGCGCGGCTTTTTTAGTGCATCTAGCCCTTCGGTTTTTCTCCCGCCTTTTTAACCGTCAAATCTCGGGCAGAGCAATTGCCTCTTTCCTTTGGGGCCAATCGTCTCTGTGACTATAATCACCCCTTTACACTGATGGAACTCAAGCTTGCTTTTAATCAGTCTGGCAGTTCATCAGTTGGACTGGATGATATTCAATACGAGATGCTGCATTATTTCTCTTCTGCCTCTCGCTATTCTTCTGGTTGTTTTTCAGTTTATTTGGCAAGAGGATGTTTTTCTTGATATGTGGCACTGGGTTATTGTTCACCTTTATCTGAGTCAGAATAGGATGCCAAGATTCCTTCTAACTATCATACAGTTGCCTTGACTAGCTGTTTCTGTAAGATCTGAGAGAGGATGGTTAATGCTTATCTAGTTTGGTTCCTCGAATCAAATAATCTCCTCCCATCCACCCAGTGGGAGTTGTGTAGACAGTAATCCATTGTGGACTACCTGATTTGACTCAGTCTATATTAGGGAAGCCTTTCTCAAGAGGAAAAATCTTCTTCCTGTGAACTTAGAAGGCTTATCACACTACTTGAAAGTACGGCATTTTGTGGAACATTCACTCCTATATGCTTGCATAGCCATTTACCCATTCTTATCTGGAACTTTTTACTTGACAGGCGATTCCAAGTCTGGGTAGGTTCGATACTTTTCCAATATTTTCCACAGGAACTTAGAGACTCTCAGAGCTGTGTTTTGAGGGTCTTACTTTTCACTACCAAGATTAATGCTATCACCACACAACTTTCTTCTATTGTTACAAATGAACTCTATATCGACGATTTCCATATCTTGTATCAGTTGTGGACTATGAAGTGGTAGCTCCAGTCTCCCCTCAACCAATTGGTGAAATGGACCACAACAAGCGGTTTTACATTTTTCTTTCTCTAAAACTGATTGCATACAATTTTGCTTCTAAAAGACCATATACTATGATCCTGAGCTTCATGTTCTTCCTGTGGTCCTTGAAGAAAATATCTTGGGTTCTGTCCTTGGCTACAAGCTAACTTTAATTCCTCACATCAAAGAACTGTGTGTCAAGTGTACGAGGACACTGAATATCCTCCAAGTTCTTTCTTCCACCTCTTGGGAGTGAATCAATGCTCTATGTTAAAGATCTATCATGCCTTCATTTGCTCCAAACTGGACTATAGGTCTCTGGTCTATGGTTCTGCCAGGACTTTGGCCTTTAAGTTGCTGTACCTCATTCTCTATCAGGGGCTTTGACTCTGCACTGGAGCTTTCTGGGCTTCTACAATCCAGAGTTTGTACACAAAGTCCAACAAACCTCCTCTTCACCTCTGCCACTTATAACTTTCTCTGCAGTATGCCATTAAATTTCGATTGTCATCGCATCGTCCCTCCTGGGGTTGTCTCTTCCTTTCTCAGTGGGCAATGCTCTTAAGAAAAGACAGTCTACCATTCTTCCCTTTAGCTTTCGTATCCAGACATAGCTGGCTGAGTTGGGTGTTTCTTTGGATGATGTTGCTGTTTCCATTTATCAGCTGATCCCACCATGGCTCATTATCATTCCCATCTGTGACCTTTCTTTGAGTCATCTGAGGAAGGCGAATACTCCCGATTAGAAGAACCATTTTCACTTTAATGAACATCTTTTGAACCATCTTTCCTTTCCCATTTATACAGTTCATTCGAAATCAGACAACTCTCTGGGCTCTGCCATGGTTTGTTGCGATTCAGTAGTTGCTAACAGGATCCCTTCTACAGTTTATCTGTTCATTGCCGTGTACACTAGTTCTCTTGTCCTGAATCATATAAAAGCAATGCAATATATAGATTGTACTATTTTCCTCACTCTCTTTTGGCCCTGGAATCGCTTAGCACTAGTTCCCACTCTGTTCTCGTTGATATTTGCAACAGCTGACCCATTTTTCTTATCTTCTATTTATATCCAGTTTGTTGTCATTTTTCTGGTGCAAGAGCCTCCTTACTATCTATTTGTTGCTACCATTTTGGCACAGGACTTTACAAAGTTGCGGTTTCTAGTGTCACATTCTCTTTACTATCTATTTGGTGCCATGTTTCAGTTTTCAGACTCTAATTATTAACTGTTTGTTACTATATTTGTGGTATCGCACCCTTCTCACTATTTGTTCTGGTTCCAGACTATAATTACTAAATGTTTGTTACTATGTTTCTGGTATCGCACCCTTCTCACTACTTGTTCTGGTTCCAGACTATAATTACTAACTGTTTGTTACTATGTTTCTGGTATCGCACCCTTCTCACTATTTGTTCTGGTTCCAGACTATAATTACTAAATGTTTGTTACTATGTTTCTGGTATCGCACCCTTCTCACTACTTGTTCTGGTTCCAGACTATAATTACTAAATGTTTGTTACTATGTTTCTGGTATCGCACCCTTCTCACTACTTGTTCTGGTTCCAGACTATAATTACTAAGTGTTTGTTACTATGTTTCTGGTATCGCACCCTTCTCACTACTTGTTCTGGTTCCAGACTATAATTACTAAGTGTTTGTTACTATATTTGTGGTATCGCACCCTTCTCACTATTTGTTCTGGTTCCAGACTATAATTACTAAGTGTTTGTTACTATATTTGTGGTATCGCACCCTTCTCACTATTTGTTCTGGTTCCAGACTATAATTACTAAATGTTTGTTACTATGTTTCTGGTATCGCACCCTTCTCACTACTTGTTCTGGTTCCAGACTATAATTACTAAGTGTTTGTTACTATATTTGTGGTATCGCACCCTTCTCACTATTTGTTCTGGTTCCAGACTATAATTACTAAGTGTTTGTTACTATATTTGTGGTATCGCACCCTTCTCACTATTTGTTCTGGTTCCAGACTATAATTACTAACTGTTTGTTACTATGTTTCTGGTATCGCATCCTTCTCACTATTTGTTCTGGTTCCAGACTATAATTATTAACTGTTTGTTACTATGTTCCTCACGTATTATAAGACATACATTTGTATCCATATATGCTGGTATTTCACTTAACATGTGTGAATCCAAAGATACTTGTTTCCCCTGTATGAGATACATTTTTATATAAAGGTACAGATTTCCTGATAGGGAATATTTGTGTGTTTAAAGTCAAAGACAGCTCCGTTAACCCTACGTTTGTATATTTAACAATACAGCTTGTATTGTATTCTCGGCATCTGTTTATCTTAGATGTATTGAATACGATAGGTTTGTCCGGTGTTATATATGTGTGTTTCTAAGGCTACAGAGGTGTCCAATATTATCGCAATTTCTATCAAAAGTGCAGAGCAACAGTTGTAACATACACATGAATGTATTAAACCAATAAGAAAATGAACGAGTCTATAACTCGACAGTAATGGAGTTTCATGGGATCGTTCAACGAATGAATAACATACAAATAACAGTTGTAATTCATGTAGAAATTGAGTTCATATTTTGTTGTTGTTAATCTGATTAAAAATACATTACTGTGTAAAACTGTTACAACAAGAGAATGTGCCTCATTCTTTATGAGGCTAATTCTTCCATGACGTCACAGGATGTAACTCTCAACGTTACGGTAGTGATTCACTGATTCATGTTAATAGTTGAATGAGCCAGAACGAGAAAACCTATCATTTTTGTTCAATGCCCATATTGCTGTACCATGGGTATGTCATCAGGGTTCCGTTTGAATGAACATACTGATCAAATTTAGAGTCTGAAATAACTGTTATGGCAATCCATGCAGTGACTTAACTGTATAGATAGAAGCTAGCAGGCCCGACATGGCCATGTGGTTAAGGCACTCGACTCGTAATGTGAGGGTCGCGGGTTCGAATCCCCGTCGCACCAAACATGCTTGCCCTTTCACCCGTAGGGGCGTTATAAGTGACGGTCAATCCCACTATTTGTTGGTAAAAGAGTGACCCAAGGGTTGGCGGTGGGTGGTGATGACTAGCTGCCTTCCCTCTAGTCTTACACTGCTAAATTAGGTACGGCTAGCGCAGATAGCCCTCGTGTAGCTTTGTGTGAAATTCAAAACAAACCAAAGAAGCTAGCAAGGAGCAAAAATATTGTACTGGTATATGATAGAAGAAATCAGTTTATTATCACTTCACAAATACACCTCGATAAAAACAATGTTTAACACCGTATATTATGTTTGATTATCATGTCAGAACCCAAAAAACCACAGAGCAGAGAGTTCGAATAACGTGATGCTGGCTGGACATTTCAGCAAATTACTACAGATTTGAAATATTCCCCAAACACTGTCAAGTAAGCCCTAAATCGTGAAACAGGTAGATTTGAAACTAAGAAAGGAAGAGACACAACACCTAACCTCAATGACACTGGTGTTAAATAACTTTGTTTATTCAGTCTTCAGGACAGAAGGAAGACACTGATCTCAAGCATGAGATAAACAACCATGTACCAAATGATAGAAAAGTGTCACATCTACAGTATTAAGAAGACTGAATGATAATGGAATATTTGGTTCTGTATCAGTTAGGAAAACCTTGACTTAGATCTACAAATATTGTTAATAGACTAAAATATGTTAAAAAGTACATAAACTGGACTGTTAATGATATGAAAAGTGTGTTATGGATGGATGAGTCGTAGTTTGAAATATTTGATTTAAAGCTTAAGAAAGGTGAAAGATACTTACCTGAGTACATAGCACCTACCATGAAGCATGGGGGAGACAATATGATGGTTTGGGGTGCTTTTCTGCTGAGTCGACAAGAGATATTTGGAAAATAGATGAAATAATGGCCCAGCACAAGTACCATCAGATAATGTTCCGTCATGATATACCAATGTTTTGTGTATTATCAGTAAATGATTCTACTACAAAGAAGGTAATGATCCTAAACACTTATCCAATCTATGTAAAAATTACTTAGTCAAGAAAGAAGCTACTGGAGATGTTCAAATGATGTAATGGCCCCACAGAGCCCCAATCTCAATTCAATTGAGCAAATCTGGGTTTTGATAGATAAAAAAACTGACAAATCAAAAGCTACGTCAAAAGAAACATGATGGGAGTGTATTACAGAAATTTGAAGTAAAATACCAAAGGATATTTTGATTAAATATCTTACATGACTGCGTGAAAGACTGCCTACAGTTGTTAAAACAAAAAGGGAGACACAAATATATTAACTGTTTGATGAACTCAATAACTTCCACCGAGTTTCTGTTGTACTAAGTATAAAGATTAATAATAACTTGTTATTTCACCTGTGATTTACATCCCATAGTTCTTTGAAAGTAGCCTGGAATTTAATGTTCGATTTGTTCAAACACTTTTGAACAGTATTGTATATCAGGATAACCCATGGCGTAACATATTGAAAGTTGATTTTTAATAAAGAAAGCAACAAAATTAATAAGATAAAACATTTATGTTCAAGTGTTTACAAGAGAACAATCTATAACACGTTTTCAATCTGTAACACATAAATGTTATACATGAAGAAACAGCTGTTCTAATATAAAGAAAAAGTAATGACTATCAAACTTATAAAAACAGGTTCATAAACAGTTTACAAAACAATTATCTTTTGTAAGTTACATGAACATCTCTCTTGACATTAAAATATTCACAGACACTCAAGTCAGTTTATTTTCCAGTGTATAAACAATCAAATAATTATCGGTTTGTTGGGTTTTTGGACATTAATACAAATAGTGAGTCTTAACGTTAGAATTGTTTATGCTATTTTCTTTCTTAAGAATCTGCCCTCTAGTGGTTCAGCGATAAGTCTGCGAACTTGTAATTCTAAAAACCGGGTTTCGATACGCGTGATGGACACAGCACAGTTGAGCATCGTGCAGCTTTGTGCTTCACTGCAAACAAGCTTTAAAAAGTTATCTCTGACGAGTCTGCAGCATGATCCACTAAATCCGGAGTTCGATTCCCGCGGTGCACGGAAGTGAGATGTGGACCATCGCATTAAAAAAAACACAAAAAGACCGAATTCCTTAAAATTGTGAATCAGGCTTAACTTTATTAAAGTTATCATTACCTCGTTTTATTATATAAAACTATCACGAATAACAAAGGTTAATACCAGTGGTAATTTTCATTCTGAAATACTTATTTTTAATAAAACCTGTTAATATCCAAATAAACCTTCAGTGACATCAATTTGTTCAGTTTAAATTTCTGCAAGTCCACGAGCGTGCTAGTTTCTCCATTTTGTAAAATGTTCTTTTAAAAATTTGAGACAAAAAGCAGTTAAAGGATAATATGATTGTTACCGAATAATTAAAAAAAAGGCTAAACCAGTAATATTAACAAATATTTGACTTTTTGTCTGCTCTGGGAAAAGACGACAAAAAAACTGGAAAATATCAATTTGTGACACATCTTAAAAATGGAATTAATTTCTACATTTCATTAAAAGTGTACTTCTTTCATTTAAGAATCGATTGTAGGGGTCGTTAAATGTAAATATATATATACTTAACGAGCTGGGCTAGATATGTTGAAAATAGAACCATGTAGAATATTACTCCTAGTGGTTGTTGAAAGAAATGAAAGAAAAATGTTACTGTAGGTCAAACCACCAAGAAGTTAACTACATACACAACGTTTTGAGTAATGCCCTTCTGGTATCACTAACTGAACAGTAAATCCATAAACAAAAACATTCTAAATCGAAGGTCATGTGACAATGTAAGAAACGAACGAGTATAACAATGCTTACTAAACTCTTGAAATAATAGAAAGTTCTATCTCTCTCTCTCTATATATATATATGTATAAAATATTAATAGTGAACAGATAAGTAAAATAAAACAAAATCAAAAGGAAGAAGTGTGTTAAAAACAGTAAATCAAAATCTCTGACTAATAATAATTTGTTATAAACAAAAATAAACCTAAATAAAATATGCTGTACTAATCGAAAGGATTCCCAGGGTACAAGCTATAACGGGAATATAAAATGTACCCTAGGTTGTGGAGCTCCTAAAAGATATGACTCACATTGTGGTGGGGATACACCATCTATCAGTCTTAGCCTCTGTTCACCATTCTCGCGAAAAGAATAAAATGATTAAGTAATAAAATAATAAACATAAATACAAATAGAAATTAGAGTGCAGACAGGTGACTGCTTTCCAATGTAAAGAATAAAAAGTAATAACAAATAATAAGGTATTATCACTTGGTGATAAATAAGGTAAATAAACTTATCTTGTGAAGTTGGCATTTCGTCTCCCACTACTGTGGTAAGGAACTAATTACTAGCCTAGTAAACAAATTATACTAGGGACACAATTTGTTATCTAAACTAACTAGCACAACTTCCAACCACAACTCATTAAATGCACTGTAACTACCAATTTTCAGGCTCTAAAGAAGCCTTATATGCGTAAAGATCTTCATTCGCATAGAGCAGTGCTTAGTTGTTTAAAGGACCTCATTGACAACTAAAAATATTTATCAGAAATTTTCAGTAAAATTTCCTTAATTTATATTTATATTTATTTAATACATTTTTATATTTATCACAGAATACTTTAATAATTTTATTTAAAGTTTCTTTATTAAATCCATCAACTATTAATTTTTGTATCAATATTTTAACATCGATAATAAAATAATGTAAATTATTATAAATTTTACAAAATCTAAATTCGTTTACGGATTTATTGTTCAGTTAGTGAAACCTAAGTAGGACACTGACCGAAACGTTATATGGATAATGTTGTATATATATATCTGTAGTAAACTTCTTGGTGGTTTGAACTACAACATTTTTCCATTATGTTAAAAATAGAATACTTGTTAATAATTTATAAAATGTTTTCTAAACATGATTCTATTACTCACCGGAAAGAAATTACATTCTGGAAACTGACATAGCTTACAGACTACTAAACGTTAACTGATAACCGGGAGTAACCGCCTTCTTTAAGAACAGGCTTAACTGTTTGAATATATTAGGATTAGATCATATAATAGGCTTTATAAAACTAAAGGTATAGACCGAAAAAATCACACAGTTCAACTTTCTTAGAGTTATAAAAGTCATTATTTGTGGATATAAACTAAGCCAATTTTCATTTTAAATTACAAATGGTATTTCTAATTGAGTTGTAAAAATGAGAGATATGTGAAACTGATATATATGTAGAAGACGCTATACTTTCTACATCACAAATACAGGGGATGCATATAATGATAGTATACTAAGTGTATTTGAATGCATTATATTTATATCGCTTAAAAAGTCATCTACTTAGTTCTAGAACAACAAGGCGAATGGTTCACACTGAGTGACGTCTAACAGACACAAGAAATTATCAACCAATCAGATATTAGTGTACAATTATTGTAACTGTAATCCTTTAGTAATTAAATTCACGTATTTAAAGACAATTAAACGATAATATATGTCTTGTAGACATTTTTGCATATATAGTCTTTCTTACATATAATGTAAATCTGTCTGAGTTTCAGCTGACCTTGTATTTCAGTAAACCTTCCTGTATCTTTTTACGAATATCAGCACATATTTCTGCTTAACGCCATCTAGTAGAAGTTTGAGCAACTGTGTCTATTATATTCTTCAACTTTTATCTAACATTTTAGAGATTTTTAAGAATTTGAAGAGTGCATACTAGTGTCTCGCAAGCTCAGAAATAGCGGTTACACCGTAAATATTGTTGTTCTAAAACACTATCCCCAGTGGCATAGCTTTATTTCTGGGGACTCACAACGCTAAAATCCGGATTTCGATACCAGTGGTGGGCAGAGCACAGATAGCCCATTGTGAAGCTTAACTTCAAACAAAACACGAAAGTTCTGAAACACGATTTGTAAAAATAGTGTTTGTATTATTATTGTGTTTATTATGTCCCAACCAATATGACGAGCTCTAGGTTTAACAAAAAGTGCCATCAACAATAAATATGGCGAATATTGTGTGGTTGGAATACTGTTATTATACAACAATTCTTTAAATTTTCGAAGGGATTGCGTAAAAAATGCAGTGTTCAAAAATACAATAGGCTTAATACTAATGTATTATGACAAGTATATCTGATTATAATGATACTTTGTCAGCTTGGGTAAAGCATTTACACTGTACCTATTGTTTCTAACAATATTATACTTAATAACAAAAAGCCAGCTTTAAACACACTAGACCAGTTTCTTTGTTTAGAACTAAGCACAAAGCTACAGAATGGGCTGTCTGTGTTTTGCCCACCACGGATATTGAAAACAGGTTTTTAGCGGTGTGAGTCCGCAGATATACTGCTATGCCACAGGAGGGGCAAATTAAGCCTAATAACCTACATTTATGTTGTAATGGTGAAAATTTCAAAGTACAGAATCAACACCAAGAGTAGATTTGATGACAATAATAGTGGTAACAAGACCTTGTCATTACAAACATGTTTATATTATAAAATAAATAATTATTATCCCGACAAATCGCCGTTTACGTACCTTTGACGTTGTTCTGATTGATTCATTTATCAAATGTTGTGATTGGTCAAAGCAAGTTTCGTGTTTCTTAAGAATCAACTCTAAACTTGACTTGGTAAAACAAGTAAACAAAAGGCTTGACTTCGTTTGCTTTCAGACACTTAACTGGAACCCTTAACAAGAACAAAGCTTGGAGTTTGTAAATTCAACTGAAACTTTGAATCATCTAACTGTAACCAGAGCTTTGGGCCATTTCTCAGTAACCCTAACGAGGCTAAAATATTGAATCACGTATCTGTAATCAGAGCTTTGGTCCATTTCCTCAGTAACCCTAACAAGGCTGAAGTATTGAATCAGTTATCTGTAACCAGAGCTTTGTGTCACTTGTCAGTAACCCCGAAAAATTCAAAGCTTTGAATGAACCCTCTGTAACATTGAGCAAGACCAAAGCTTTGAATTACTTCCCTGTAACCCAGAATAAGACAGAAATATCAGAAACTTATGTTGTGACCTTGTTTCTTGTTGTCTCCAACCAGTATCGACATCTGCGGAAAGTTCACAAACCATCACAGAAGCACACACAATTGATAGATATGTCACAGAAGAAAGTAAATGCTATCAGTTCATTTATTTCGACTTTAATTATAATTGAAAGCAAGATATGAGGGTCATTACCACAACAGTTGGTTACAACTCTTTTCTTATTAAATTGTTCTCAAAAAATTTTTCTCAAATGTTTTAAAGGAATATTTCTTGTTATTCTTAAGACAATAAAGAACATCACGAGTTTTTTCTACTCAGGGCCTAAGATTAAACAATATAAATATATAGCCTCATTTACAGCGGATCCTGGCACGGCCTGGTGGTTAGGTGTTCTCGATTCGCATTCTAAGTGTCACAAATTCGAATCTCTGTCGACAAACATGCTGGTCCAAAACTAGTTAGGATTAATTAAGATCGTGATTCGAAGACAACGAATAAGCGTTGTTCACCGTGTCCGACACGTGATTCATTATATACACACGTCCGATATAAATATGGCTATTTTTCATAACGAACTAACTGTAGTAATAATTACTCATGTTCTGAGACATCGGAGCTCTTGGGTATGTGTCGCTGTCTTGTCTTCTTATTGTAGATCTACCTTCCCGCAGTGCTTCTGCAGTGTGGCCTCGTCTGTCAGTGTTATCTAAATGTTCCAAGTCAGATATATCCTCATCAGACAACGTGGGAAGAGGTTCGCTGATGTTTAACTTAGAATTCTTTCTTTCTTTCTTCTTTTGAGAATATATTCGGATGGACAAAAGCAGGAAAAAGACGACCAATCCGACACTAAGACTAAGCGTTAGGTAGAGAATGCACTTTTCTCTGTTTTCTGTGAAAGAAGATTCAGTTTAGATAATACAGAATGAAAAACTAGTAGTAACACATGTAGATAACACAGAATGAAAAACTAGTAGTAACACATGTAGATAACACAGAATGAAAGAACTAGTAGTAACATATGTAGATGATACAGAATGAAAGAACTAGTAGTAATGTATGTAGATAATACAGAATGAAAGAACTAGTAGTAACATATGTAGATAATACAGAATGAAAGAACTAGTAGTAATGTATGTAGATAATACAGAATGAAAGAACTAGTAGTAACATATGTAGATAATACAGAATGAAAGAACTAGTAGTAACATATGTAGATAATACAGAATGAAAGAACTAGTAGTAACATATGTAGATGACACAGAATGAAAGAGCTAGTAGTAACATATGTAGGTAATACAGAACGAAAGAGCTAGTAGTAACATATGTAGATAATACAGAATGAAAGAACTAGTAGTAACAAATGTAGATAACACACAATGAAAGATCTAGTAGTAACACATGTAGATAACACAGAATGAAAGAATTAGCAGTAACATTTGTAGATAACACGTAATGAAAGAGATAGTAGTAACACATGTAAATAACACGTAATGAAAGAGATAGTAGTAACACATGTAAATAACACAGAATGAAAGAATTAGTAGTATCACATGTAGATAATACAGAATGAAAGAATTAGTTATAGTGAAAACGAAAAAAGAACAAAACTCAGCAAGTTAAATATGAATGTGGGTATTTTTAATAAAGAGGTTGAAACAAAGTAATGAAACATGAAATCCAAAAATCAACTGTTTTGAGCGTTGTTTGGATGTAAAACATATTGGGTAAATACGCCATCTTGTGATAAGAATACTAATTAAAACGAGTTTGATAGTTATGGTTCATAATACTGATAAAATCTAGACTATTTACGTCTAGTTAATTTTCATGTTTTATTAGCCGTGTTATTTTCTCCTATTGGTTTACAAAACTTAGAATAAGAAACTAAAGGCTACTGAAAAACTAAACGAAATTTGTCTGACCGTTTAGGAAATTTGTCATGGTTTGATTGTCCTGAGAAACAAATAACGAACCTCACACGAAATACACAAAACGAATAGGAAATTAGTAATTAACACATTCCATCTCTGGATGAATTTTAGATTGCATTTTTTTAAGTAGTGGAGGCAGTGAGTTCTGAGTTGGTTGTGTTAGAGAAATATTATCACACAGTAAGTGGATGAGGAAATGATAACCAGTTCTGACTTGGTCATATTAATGAAAACTACATGGCATGGTGATATTAATGAAAGCTACATGACATGAATTAGACAAGGAAATTATAACCAGAACTGACTTGGTCATATTAATGAAAACTACATGGCATGGTGATATTAATGAAAACTAGATGACATGAATTAGACAAGGAAATTATAGTTAGTTCTGACTTGGTCATATTAATGAAAACTGCATGACATGAATTAGACAAGGAAATTATAACCAGATCTGTCTTGGTCATATTAATGAAAACTACATGACATGAATTAGACAAGGAAATTATAACCAGTTCTGACTTGGTCATATCAATGAAAGCTACATGACATGAATTAGACAAGGAAAGTATAGTTAGTTCTGACTTGGTCATATTAATGAAAACTGCATGACATGAATTAGACAAGGAAATTATAACCAGATCTGTCTTGGTCATATTAATGAAAACTACATGACATGAATTACACAAGGAAATTATAACCAGTTCTGACTTGGTCATATCAATGAAAGCTACATGACATGAATTAGACAAGGAAATTATAGTTAGTTCTGACTTGGTCATATTAATGAAAACTGCATGACATGAATTAGACAAGGAAATTATAACCAGATCTGTCTTGGTCATATTAATGAAAACTACATGACATGAATTAGACAAGGAAATTATAACCAGATCTGACTTGGTCATATTAATGAAAACTGCATGACATGAATTAGACAAGGAAATTATAACCAGATCTGTCTTGGTCATATTAATGAAAACTACATGACATGAATTAGACAAGGAAATTATAACCAGATCTGACTTGGTCATATTAATGAAAACTGCATGACATGAATTAGACAAGGAAATTATAATCAGTTCTGACTTGGTCATATCAATGAAAACTGCATGACATGAATTAGACAAGGAAATTATAACCAGATCTGTCTTGGTCATATTAATGAAAACTACATGACATGAATTAGACAAGGAAATTATAACCAGATCTGACTTGGTCATATTAATGAAAACTGCATGACATGAATTAGACAAGAAAATTATAATCAGTTCTGACTTGGTCATATTAATGAAAACTGCATGACATGAATTAGACAAGGAAATTATAATCAGTTCTGACTTGGTCATATCAATGAAAACTGCATGACATGAATTAGACAAGGAAATTATAACCAGATCTGTCTTGGTCATATTAATGAAAACTACATGACATGAATTAGACAAGGAAATTATAACCAGATCTGACTTGGTCATATTAATGAAAACTACATGACATGAATTAGACAAGAAAATTATAATCAGTTCTGACTTGGTCATATTAATGAAAACTGCATGACATGAATTAGACAAGGAAATTATAACCAGATCTGACTTGGTCATATTAATGAAAACTACATGACATGAATTAGACAAGGAAATTATAATCAGTTCTGACTTGGTCATATCAATGAAAACTGCATGACATGAATTAGACAAGGAAATTATAACCAGATCTGACTTGGTCATATTAATGAAAACTACATGACATGAATTACACGAGGAAATTATAGCCAAATTTCTCCTTTTTACGAAATAATCAGAATGATTAAATAATAACTCTCCAGAAGTTTAAATCAGTAGAAAGCGAGGGTTAAAGCTTAATTTTACTAAGCCTACTTTACAGTCGGACAGAAAGTTATTTGACGTATTAAATCCCCACCTTTTAAGAACTTGTATGCTGCAATCCACTCGGTAAGGAAGCCCACAACCTTTTGATCACCTTCAATAACTGTACAGTTGCTAATGTCCGTATTCTCTACACCTTGAGAAACTGGCTGGTCAACAACTGAATACATGAAATACATGCCATATTTTCATATATGTTACATATTTAATAATCCACTGAATGTCTGTTATAATAAATTAAAAGCAATAATCATCATTAACGGTCGAGAAACCCCAACATACTTAAAACATTTACACACAGAACGAACCGTGTTCCACTTGTAATAAACTTCTTGAATATTGTAGAAGACTTTATATTATCTTGTATATGTCTTTATACCTGTACTTGTTTATCTTAAATGTGCCTTTATACCTGCACTTGTTTATCTTAAATGTGCCTTTATACCAGCACTTGTTTATCTTATATGTGCCTTTATACCAGCACTTGTTTATTTTATATGTGCCTTTATACCAGTACTTGTTTATCTTATATGTGCCTTTATACCAGTGCTTGTCACAATATCAAATTAAATGTCATAAAAAACAGTAAAGGAACTAAAAATAGTTTCTGACAGTTACCTTTGTTTTTATGTTGATACTTTCTGACAGTAACCTTTGTTTTTTGGTTTTTTTCTGACAGTTTCGGTTGTTTTTGTGCATATTTCATAACTGTTACCGTTGTCTTTTGTGGATATTTTCTGACTGTTACCGTTGTTTTTTGTGGATATTTTCTGAATGTTACCGTTGTTTTTTGTGTGGATATTTTATGTTACCGTTGTTTTTTGTGTGGATATATTCTGACTGTTACCGTTGTTTCTTTGTGGATATTTACTGGCTGTTACCGTTGTTTTTTGTGTGGATACTTTATGTTACCGTTGTTTTTTGTGTGCATATTTTCTGACAGATTCCGTTGTTTTTTGTATGAATAATTTCTGACTGTTACCGTTGTCTTTTGTATGGATATTTTCTGACTGTTACCGTTGTCTTTTGTGGATATTTTCTGACTGTTACCGTTGTTTTTTGTGGATATTTTCTGAATGTTACCGTTGTTTTTTGTGTGGATATTTTATGTTACCGTTGTTTTTTGTGTGGATATATTCTGACTGTTACCGTTGTTTCTTTGTGGATATTTACTGGCTGTTACCGTTGTTTTTTGTGTGGATACTTTATGTTACCGTTGTTTTTTGTGTGCATATTTTCTGACAGATTCCGTTGTTTTTTGTATGAATAATTTCTGACTGTTACCGTTGTTTTTTGTATGGATATTTTCTGACTGTTACCGTTGTTTCTTTGTGGATATTTTCTGACTGTTACCGTTGTTTGTTTGTGTGGATATTTCCTAACAGTTACCGTTGTTTCTTGTGTTGGTATTTTCTGACTGTTACCGTTTTTTTTATGTGTGGATATTTTCTGACAGTTTCCGTTGTTTTTTGTGTGGATATTTTCTGCTAGCGTTGTTTCTTGTGTTGGTATTTTCTGATTGTTACCGTTGTTTTTTGTGGATATTTTCTGACTGTTATCGTTGTTTTTTGTGTGGATACTTTCTGTTACCGTTGTTTTATGTGTGTATATTTTCTGTTACCGTTGTTTTTTGTGTGGATATATTCTGACTGTTACCGTTGTTTCTTTGTGGATATATTCTGACTGTTATCGTTGTTTTTGTGTGGATATATTCTGCTACCTTTGTTTTTTGTGTGGATATTTTCTGACAGTTTCCATTGTTTTTTTGTGGATATTTTCTGACAGTTTCCGTTGTTTCTTGTGTGCATATTTTCTGACTGTTACCGTTGTTTTTTGTGTGGATATTTTCTTACAGTTACCGTTGCTTTTGTGTGGATAATTCCTAACTGTTACCGTTGTTTCTTTGTGGATATTATCTAACTGTTACCGTTGTATTTTGTGTGGATATTTTCTGACTGTTACCGTTGTTGTTTGTGTGGATATTTTCTGACTGTTAACGTTGTTTCTTTGTGGATATTATCTAACTGTTACCGTTGTTTTGTGTGAATATATTCTGATTGTTACCGTTGTTGTTTGTGTGGATATTTTCTGACTGTTAACGTTGTTTTTTGTGTGGATATTTTCTGATATTTACCGTTGTTGTTTGTGTGGATATTTTCTGACAGTTTCCTTTTTTTGTGTGGATATTTTCTGACAGTCATCGTTGTTTTTTGTGTGTATATTTTCTGACAGTTTCCGTTGTTTCTTTGTGGATATTATCTAACTGTTACCGTTGTATTTTGTGTGGATATTTTCTGACTGTTACCGTTGTTGTTTGTGTGGATATTTTCTGACTGTTAACGTTGTTTCTTTGTGGATATTATCTAACTGTTACCGTTGTTTTTTGTGTGAATATATTCTGATTGTTACCGTTGTTGTTTGTGTGGATATTTTCTGACTGTTAACGTTGTTTTTTGTGTGGATATTTTCTGATATTTACCGTTGTTGTTTGTGTGGATATTTTCTGACAGTTTCCTTTTTTTGTGTGGATATTTTCTGACAGTCATCGTTGTTTTTTGTGTGTATATTTTCTGACAGTTTCCGTTGTTTTTTGTGTGGATATATTCTGACAACTACTGTTGGTTTCTTTTAGAGTATTTCTTAAATCTGCTATTACGATTCTCTGTTATCAGAAGGATCTGACATATTATCACAAAAATCACGAAACAGGTTTAGGATTGATTATAAAGCAATTTGTTTTTCATATAATCTAAGTAAATTAAACAGCGCTTGTTTGAAACATAATTTTGTCGCTGATGTAAATATTTATCAAAATAATCGTAATACTGTCAAGTGCATAACAACAATGCAACAACTCCTATTACCTGTTTTGTGTTTCGTAGTGGCTGTACTTTTACCGATAGTTACAGTATATTCTAGGCTTCCTTTCCATCTAGTTCTGTTCTGACCCACGGGTGGCGCTACATATCTCGGTTCTTCCACAAAGTAGTCAGTTTTGTCGATTTCGGTGTTTTCCTGTCCATCAATATCCGGCTTCCGAAGTATTTCTTTAGAAACTGTAAAATTAGAGGGTGGAGTTATGTGTCTTTAGCGTGTCTTTTACTTGATGGAAGCACACAAAAGAATTTTAAGTTCATATCACAGTTCAAGTATGTTTGTTCGTTTCGAATTTCACACAAAGCTACACTAGGGCTATCTGCGCTCACCGTCTCTAATTTAGCAGTGCCAGATTAGAGGGAAAGGAACTAGTCATCACCATCTACCGCCAAGTCTTGGGCTACTCTTTTACCAACGAATAGTGGGATTGGCCCACACATTATAACGCCCCCACGGCTGATAGGGCGAGCACGTTTGGTGTGACGGGGACTCAAACCCACGACCTTCGGATTACGATTCGAGTGCCTTAACCCGTCTTTTTTTTATGTGAACAGAACTTCCAGTCATTTACACAAAATAACGACAATAAAGAAATTACGACTTGAACTAAAGGAACTTTGATGAATAATAAATAAAACCTACTTACCACAAGTGTAAACAACCTTGAGGTAATGGCGAGTACCTGCTGGACAACCAGGTTTCCCGAAAGTCTGAACAGAAGCGAGGACAGAACACCTTCGTCTCCCAAGACAGCTCTGCATTACTATCTCTGTTGCGTAGCTACCATGACAATCTAATATACAACAAATATTATATCTGTCGCGTAGTTACTATGACAATCTAATATACAACAAATATTATATCTGTCGCGTAGTTACTATGACAATCTAGTATACAACAAATATTATATCTGTCGCGTAGCTACCATAACAATCTAATATACAACAAATATTATATCTGTCGCGTAGCTACCATAACAATCTAATATACAACAAATATTATGTCTGTCGCGTAGTTACCATGACAATCTAATATACAACAAATATTATATCTGTCGCGTAGTTACCATGACAATCTAATATACAACAAATATTATATCTGTCGCGTAGCTACCATAACAATCTAATATACAACAAATATTATATCTGTCGCGTAGTTACCATGACAATCTAATATACAACAAATATTATATCTGTCGCGTAGTTACCATGACAATCTAATATACAACAAAGATTATATCTGTCGCGTAGTTACCATGACAATCTAGTATACAACAAATATTATATCTGTCGCGTAGCTACCATAACAATCTAATATACAACAAATTATATCTGTCGCGTAGCTACCATAACAATCTAGTATACAACAAATATTATATCTGTCGCGTAGTTACCATGACAATCTAATATACAACAAATATTATATCTGTCGCGTAGTTACCATGACAATCTAATATACAACAAATATTATATCTGTCGCGTAGCTACCATAACAATCTAATATACAACAAATATTATATCTGTCGCGTAGTTACCATGACAATCTAATATACAACAAATATTATATCTGTCGCGTAGTTACCATGACAATCTAATATACAACAAAGATTATATCTGTCGCGTCGCTACCATGAGAATCTAATATACAACAAATATTATATCTGTCGCGTAGCTACCATGACAATCTAATATACAACAAAGATTATATCTGTCGCGTAGTTACCATGACAATCTAATATACAACAAATATTATATCTGTCGCGTAGCTACCATAACAATCTAATATACAACAAATATTATATTTGTCGCGTAGTTACCATGACAATCTAACATACAACAAATATTATATCTGTCGCGTAGTTACCATGACAATCTAATATACAACAAAGATTATATCTGTCGCGTAGCTACCATGAGAATCTAATATACAACAAATATTATATCTGTCGCGTAGCTACCATGACAATCTAATATACAACAAAGATTATATCTGTCGCGTAGCTACCATAACATCTAATATACAACAAATATTATATCTGTCGCGTAGTTACCATGACAATCTAATATACAACAAATATTATATCTGTCGCGTAGCTACCATGACAATCTAATATACAACAAAGATTATGTCTAATTTCTTATTTTCAGAATATGAATATATGTATATATAGCATCATGAGTAATTCCTTACTCTTAATAACAGATAAGTAACAACATGGAAAGTTTCTTGTCTCAGAACATGAATATCTAACATTAATAGCGTCTTTTTCTCAGTAACTACCATCAAAAACGATTCTTATTGTTAATACAAAGCTATTTAACGTTCCATCTCTATAGCCATTCAGTAAAAATTCCGATCAAATAAACTGTTTCAATTGTATAATCTTCTTGCAAATTTTAAGAACAATTAGAGTCTTTCCATCTCTACAATCCCATAATACAACGAACAAGTTAGTTGAAATTACTTCATACTTATATGATTCGTCGTTGGTGGGTAAGTTGTGTAGTTTACGGCTTATGTTTTATGTAAGAACCGCCCTTTTTGTGTTATGGTTAAAATATTGCTGAATTAATCTAAATGTTTGTTTTTAATAATGAGTAATTAATTAAACATCATATTGTTGCATTACAACGATAATTAAAACACAAATATATATGACGCAAAAGTACAGCGATAAAATCTAAAGTTATACGACACTGGATTAGTAGGCATAATTTTGCGCTGTGAATAGTGATTTAGGCTTACCATTTATATTTTGCCTCGCCCTTATTATTTCACTAATGTATTGTAGACTAGGCATTCAACAGGCCCAAAATTTTCAGCACTTATTTGAACACGAACTGTAATTTTTCAGAGGTTATTGGCAAGTCCTACTTATTACTACTTAAAAAACAAAAATCAATTATCAATGGGCTGCAGGAGTACCATCGAAAGTATATATACATACATTTAGGCCTAGCCCTAGTGGAAAAGTTAGTCTGACGTTGCGGGACACGTTCAAGAAATTTATGCAATTTGATACTGATTACCTATCTCTTCGAGGTCTCTTTTACCGCTTTCTCAATTTAGGCCTTTCTAAATATAATCTGTTAATTATTTAACATTGTTAAATTAATCTTGAAATAACGAATATATGAAACAAACTCATTAGTAATGTAATGTTTCTTGAGAGTTAACCTGGAGCCATTTTTCTGGTCTTCTGTGGACATTCGTAAATGGCATGATGTGTTCCCCCAAACGACGCTGAGTAGATGACAATCCGTCGAGATTTCTCGCACTCTATCAGAAGTCTCTCGTGTTCGCACACAATTTTGTTGATAAAAGAACCTGAACATAAAAACAATATGAGCCACGCACCCTCATTATGGTATTACATTCAAACTTCATAAAAACATCAGTTTAAACAACAAATATTTTGAGACACACATATACTCAAACTACACTAGTTTCCAATTAAAATAATAAAGCATTTAGAGAAAACACTCAACCTAATGTCACATTAGTAAGGACGAACTTCAATGCTAGAGACAAGGACAACATGTTACACTGGTAAGAAAGGACATTACTTTAATGTTAGAGATTAGGACAACCTAAAATTAATGCCAGAGACAAGGACAACGTAATGTTACACTAGTAAGAACGAACATTTGTTTAATGCTAGAGACAGGGACAACCTAATGTTACACTAGTAAGAACGAACATTTGTTTAATGCTAGACACAGGGACAACCTAATGTTACACTAGTATGAACAAACATTAGTTTAATGCTAGAGACAGGGACAACCTAATGTTACACTAGTATGAACAAACATTAGTTTAATGCTAGAGACAGGGACAACCTAATGTTACATTAGTATGAACAAACATTACTTTGAGTGTTTGTATTTGATACTATTTTCTCATGTTAATGTTTCTTCTAAGTAAATTTTGTAAATATTTAACATATATTTGGAGCAGTATTGAGATTGTTTTAATAAAAATTGAAGCAATTAGAAAAGGCTTAAAGAAGCGATTATTTTTAACCTATACTGATGAAATAACGGATTATTTTGTTATTGTAACACGAAAACACTTAAATCAACGCATCAAATGACTTTTACATATATTTATGAAATAAAACTGAACTATCTTACTTGGTCTACACTTATAGACGACCTCAGCATATTTCCGAACACCTGGACAGGGATCCTTGCCAAAAGATTCTGGACCTGTCTGTATTCTACAAATACGCTGATGGCGACATCTTTCTTCCACCGTCTGTACAGAGTAAAACGTAGCACAAGAAATAAGTTTTCAATATAGGTTCAATCATTTCAGTTTTTATCTTCACTAGGAAAGGTAGACGGACGGAGGTTGTGTTTGTTTTGTGTTTTTTTCATCAAGGCGATTTCTCGAAAACGAATGAATGGATCTGGATGAAAATTAGTTTGTTTATGTTTTGAATTATTTGAGCAAAGCTGCACGAGGGCTATCTGCGCTAGCCGTCCCTAATTTAGCAGTGTAAGATTAGAGGGAAGGCAGCTAGTCATCACCATCCGCAGCCAACTCTTGGGCTACTCTTTTACTAACGAATAGTGGGATTGACCGTCACATTTTTAACGTCTCCACGGCTGAAAGAGCAAGCATATTTGGTGTGACGGGGATTCGAAACCGCGACCTTCAGATTACGAAAATTAGTACACGTTTGTATTATAATCCAAATTAGAGTTGATTAGTTTTAAAAAGATTAAGGTCAAAGTTCAAAGCTGCATCTAGGTCACGAAGATACAGAAAATCCCTTTCTATTAACATGTGAACTGATTTTTTCACATTAGTTTTACCTTACAGCTCAGTCAGAAATGAACCGATTTTGATAAAATCGGGTGGATTTCTGTTGAATATTATTTTACACTGATCTGTAAAAAGGGGCCGCTGTTCCAGTTTTACTTGTATTTCTTTTGTGAATACAAATTTCTAAGAAACACAAGTTACTTAAATGACAGAACTTCAAAATCTCACTGACGTAAAAGATTCTAAAAAAAATATCTTTGTTATTTTTCATTGGTGTTTTTTATGTTCACTTTATAATAAAGAATTTCAGTAAAAAACCTCCATTTTAGCAGTTACGTTTTTATTTAATTACCCCGTAATACTTTGGATTAGATGGTTGAATTTTTATGTGGTTATAAATAAAAACTTCTGTTTTGGCTGGAGAACATTTACACATATTTGAAATTCGTTCTAAAGTATTAACACATGGTCAAACTACAACCAGTGACGAGGAAACAAAATCGAACCAGATTTCGAAACCTGTTTTCGAAAGCAGGAAATGGTTCACTTTGTTATTCTATTCTTGAATGCTCTGTAATAACATAAATATACACAATACAATTAAAGTTAGTTCAAAATACGTGATATCTACTTATCATAATAACAAAATATGTTTCCTGACATATTTTGTGCATCAAATCTAGTTAGGACACATATCAGGGATAACTTAATAAGTTAGGAGATGTATTATATGCATTCCAATGAGTTACGAACACGTTCTAAACCAGTAAATTAGTTCAGAAACATTTGGAGCATCCTAATTATTCATGAGACAAATTATGGGCAGCGAAATCAGTAAAAAGACATGCTCTAGACAAATAAATTAGCTAAGAGAGATAATCTAGGCAAATACATTAGCTGAGAGACATACTCTAGGCAATTAGATTAAGTGTAAGATATATTATAGGAAACTAAATAAGTTAGGAGACACATTCTTGGAATTGAAATTAGTTAGGAAACATACTCTAGGCAACCCATGATGCACGAGCCATTGCTAAAATTGGAGCTCAATGAAGAACTAGCTATTAGGTAGCTTCTGTTAACTCTATGCACCTATTAACTCTATAAATGTATGACTGACTAGAAAAGCGTAGGTTTTATCACTTTTTAAGTATCACTCTTGTGGTCGAGTCTTAATACGGCCAAATATGTTGATATGAATACATATAAAACTATTTCAGAAATAAGCAGTTTAATATAAGGAGTTATCAGTATTATGTAGGTTCTGGATATGTGCAGAAACATAACGAGTTATCAGTATTATACAGAATCTGGATGTGTGTAGGTATATAAGGAGTTATCAGTATTATATAGGATCTGGATGTGTGTATGTATATAAGGAGTTATCAGTATTATATAGGATCTGGATGTGTGTAGGTATATAAGGAGTTATCAGTATTATATAGGATCTGGATGTGTGTAGGTATATAAGGAGTTATCAGTATTATATAGGATCTGGATGTGTGCAGGCATATAAGGAGTTATCAGTATTATATAGGATCCTGATGTGTGCAGGTATATAGGAGTTATCATTATTATATAGGATCCGGATACGTGGTGTTATATAAGCGAGTTATCAGTATTATATAGGATCCGGATGTGCAGGCAAAAAAAGGAGTTATCAGTATATATAGGATCCGGATGTGTGTAGGCAAAAAAAGGAGTTATCAGTGTTATATAGATCTGGATGTGTAGGCATATAAGGAGTTATCAGCATTATACAGGATCCTGGATGTGTAGGCAAAAAAGGAGTTATCAGTGTTATATAGGATCTGGATGTGTGTAGGCATATGAGGAGTTATCAGTGTTATATAGGATCTGGATGTGTGTAGGTATATAAGGAGTTATCAGTGTTATATAGGATCTTGATGTGTGTAGGTATATAAGGAGTTATCATTATTATATAGGATCTGGATATGTGGTGTTATATAAGGAGTTATCAGTATTATATAGGATCTTGATGTGTGTAGGTATATAATGAGTTATCATTATTATATAGGATCCGATATGTGGTGTTATATAAGAGTTATCAGTATTATATAGGATCTGGATGTGTGTAGGTAAAAATGGAGTTATCAGTGTTATATAGGATCTGGATGTGTGTAGGTATATAAGGAGTTATCAGTGTTATATAGGATCTGGATATGTGTAGGTATATAAGGAGTTATCAGTGTTATGTAGAATCTGGATGTGTGTAGGTATATAAGGAGTTATCAGTGTTATATAGGATCTTGATGTGTGTAGGTATATAAGGAGTTATCAGCCATTATATAGGATCCGGATATGTGGTGTTATATATGAGTTATCAGCATTATATAGGATCTTGATGTGTGTAGGTATATAAGGAGTTATCATTATTATATAGGATCTGGATGTGTTGTGTTATATAAGGAGTTATCAGTATTTTTAGGATCTGGATGTGTGTAGGTAAAAAAGGAGTTATCAGTGTTATATAGGATCTGGATGTGTGTAGGTATATAAGGAGTTATCAGTGTTATATAGGATCTGGATATGTGTAGGTATATAAGGAGTTATCAGTGTTATATAGGATCTGGATATGTGGTGTTATATAAGGAGTTATCAGTATTATATAGGATCTGGATGTGTGTAGGTATATAAGGAGTTATCATTATTATATAGGATCTGGATATGTGGTGTTATATAAGGAGTTATCAGTATTATATAGGATCTGGATGTGTGTAGGTATATAAGGAGTTATCAGTGTTATGTAGAATCTGGATGTGTGTAGGTATATAAGGAGTTATCAGTATTATTTAGGATCTGGATGTGTGTAGGTATATCAGGAGTTATCAGTATTATATAGGATCTGGATGTGTGGTGTTATATAAGGAGTTATCATTATTATATAGGATCTGGATATGTGGTGTTATATAAGGAGTTATCAGTATTATATAGGATCTGGATGTGTGTAGGTATATAAGGAGTTATCAGTATTATATAGGATCTGGATGTGTGTAGGTATATCAGGGTTATCAGTATTATATAGGATCTGGATGTGTGGTGTTATATAAGGAGTTATCATTATTATATAGGATCTGGATATGTGGTGTTATATAAGGAGTTATCAGTCTTATATAGGATCTGGATGTGTGTAGGTATATAAGAAGTTATCAGTATTATATAGGATCTGGATATGTGGTGTTATATAAGGAGTTATCAGTATTATATAGGATCTGGATGTGTGTAGGTATATAAAGAGTTATCAGTGTTATGAAGAATCTGGATGTGTGTAGGCATATAAGGAGTTATCAGTGTTATGTAGAATCTGGATGTGTGTAGGTATATAAGGAGTTATCAGTGTTATATAGGATCTGGATGTGTGTAGTTATATAAGGAGTTATCAGTGTTATGTAGAATCTGGATGTGTGTAGGTATATAAGGAGTTATCAGTGTTATGTAGAATCTGGATGTGTGTAGGTATATAAGGAGTTATCATTATTATATTGGATCTGGATATGTGGTGTTATAAAAGGAGTTATCAGTATTATAGAGAATCTGGATGTGTCTAGGTATATAAAGAGTTATCAGTATTATATATGATCTGGATGTGTCTAGGTATATAAGGAGTTATCAGTGTTATGTAGAATCTGGATGTGTGTAGGTATATAAGGAGTTATCAGTGTTATGTAGAATCTGGATGTGTGTAGGTATATAAGGAGTTATCAGTGTTCTATAGGATCTGGATATGTGTAGGTATATAAGGAGTTATCAGTGTTATGTAGAATCTGGATGTGTGTAGGTATATAAGGAGTTATCAGTGTTATGCAGAATCTGGATGTGTAGGCATATGCGAGTTATCAGTGTTATATAGATCTGGATGTGCGTAGTTATATATGAGTTATCAGTGTTATGCAGAATCTGATGTGTGCAGGCATATAAGGAGTTATCAGTGTTATGCAGAATCTGGATGTGTGCAGGCATATAAGCGAGTTATCATTATTATACTGGATCCGATACGTGGTGTTATATAAGGAGTTATCAGTATTATATAGGATCGGATGTGTGTAGGTATATAAGGAGTTATCAGTGTTATGTAGAATCTGGATGTGTGTAGGTATATAAGGAGTTATCAGTATTATATAGGATCTGGATATGTGGTGTTATATAAGGAGTTATCAGTATTATATAGGATCTGGATGTGTGGTGTTATATAAAGAGTTATCAGTGTTATATAGGATCTGGATGTGTGGTGGTATATAAGGAGTTATCAGTATTATATAAAATCTGGATGTGTGTAGGTATATAAGGAGTTATCAGTGTTTTATAGGATCTGGATGTGTGTAGGTATATAAGGAGTTATCAGTGTTATATAGTATCTGGATGTGTGTAGGTATATAAGGAGTTATCAGTATTATATAGGATCTGGATGTGTGGTGTTATATAAGGAGTTATCAGTATTATATAGGATCTGGATGTGTGGTGTTATATAAGGAGTTATCAGTATGATATTATCTAATTATCTAATGTTATTATCTAATTCTGTTCTAGAACTAATTTTCTGAACTGTTTGTTTCTTGTTTGTCACACCAGAACGGAACATTTTGTTTTTTGTGGTGAATCGGGAAAACGACTGACTATTGGAACCGTGTAAATCTTTTTGAATGGTTAGGAACATCACCTCAGGGTTAATGGTAGTGGTTCATTACAAACGAAGAATCAGAAAAAATGAAGAAAGCATAACTCTTGTAGTGTTAAGGTGTTCCATTCCCTGCTGTGTACAGAATACAGATAGCCGACTCTTGTAGTGTTAATGTGTTCCATTCCCTGCTGTGTACAGAGTACAGATAGCCGACTCTTGTAGTGTTAAGGTGTTTCATTTCATGCTGTGTACAGAGTACAGAGATCCGACTCTTGTAGTGTTAAGATGTTCCATTCCCTGCTGTGTACAGAGTACAGATAGCCGACTCTTGTAGTGTTAAGGTGTTCCATTCCCTGCTGTGTACAGAATACAGATGGCCGACTCTTGTAGTGTTAATGTGTTCCATTTCCTGCTGTGTACAGAGTACAGATAGCCGACTCTTGTAGTGTTAAGGTGTTCCATTCCCTACTGTGTACACAGTACAGAGAGCCGACTCTTGTAGCGTTAAGGGGTTCCATTCTATTCTGTGTAAAGAGTACAGAGAGCCGAATCTTGTATTGTTAAGGTGTTCCATTCCATGCTGTGTACAGAGTACAGATAGCCGACTCTCGTAGTGTTAAGGTGTTCCATTCCATGCTGTGTACAGTATACAGATAGCCGACTCTCGTAGTGTTAAGGTGTTCCATTCCAGCCGACTCTCGTAGTGTTAAGGTGTTCCATTCCATGCTGTGTACAGTATACAGAGAACCGACTCTTGTATTGTTAAGGTGTTCCATTCCCTGCTGTGTACAGAGTACAGATAGGCGACTCTTGTAGTGTTAAGGTGTTCCATTCCCTGCTGTTTACAGAGTACAGATAGCCGACTCTTGTAGTGTTAAGGTGTTCCATTCCCTGCTGTGTACAGAGTACAGATAGCCGACTCTTGTAGTGTTAATGTGTTCCATTTCCTGCTGTGTACAGAGTACAGAGAGCCGACTTTTGTAGTGTTAAGGTGTTCCATTCCCTGCTGTGTACAGAGTACAGAGAGCTGACTCTTGTATTGTTAAGGTGTTCCATTCCCTGCTTTGTACAGAGTACAGATAGCCGTCTCTTGTAGTGTTAAGGTGTTCCATTCCCTGCTGTGTACAGAGTACAGATAGGCGACTCTTGTAGTGTTAAGGTGTTCCATTCCCTGCTGTTTACAGAGTGCAGATAGCCAACTCTTGTAGTGTTAAGGTGTTCCATTCCCTGCTGTGTACAGAGTACAGAGAGCTGACTCTTGTATTGTTAAGGTGTTCCATTCCCTGCTTTGTACAGAGTACAGATAGCCGTCTCTTGTAGTGTTAAGGTGTTCCATTCCCTGCTGTGTACAGAGTACAGATAGGCGACTCTTGTAGTGTTAAGGTGTTCCTTTCCCTTCTGTTTACAGAGTACAGATAGCCAACTCTTGTAGTGTTAAGGTGTTCCATTCCCTGCTGTGTAGCTGTGTACAGAGTACAGATAGCCGACTCTTGTAGTGTTAATGTGTTCCATTTCCTGCTGTGTACAGAGTACAGATAGCCGACTCTTGTAGTGTTAAGGTGTTCCATTCCCTGCTGTGTACAGAGTACAGATAGCCGACTCTTGTAGTGTTAAGGTGTTCCATTCCATGCTGTGTACAGAGTACAGAGAGCCGACTTTTGTAGTGTTAAGGTGTTCCATTCCCTGCTGTGTACAGAGTACAGAGAGCCGACTTTTGTAGTATTAAGGTGTTCCATTCCTTGCTGTGTACAGAGTACAGAGAGCCGACTTTTGTAGTATTAAGGTGTTCCATTCCCTGCTGTGTACAGAGTACAGAGAACCGACTCTTGTATTGTTAAGGTGTTCCATTCCCTGCTGTGTACAGAGTACATAGAGCCGACTTTTGTAGTGTTAAAGTGTTCCATTCCCTGCTGTGTACAGAGTACAGAGAGCCGACTCTTGTAGTGTTAATGTGTTCCATTTCCTGCTGTGTACAGAGTACAGATAGCCGACTCTTGTAGTGTTAAGGTGTTCCATTCCCTGCTGTGTACAGAGTACAGATAGCCGACTCTTGTAGTGTTAATGTGTTCCATTTCCTGCTGTGTACAGAGTACAGAGAGCCGACTTTTGTAGTGTTAAGGTGTTCCATTCCCTGCTGTGTACAGAGTACAGAGAGCTGACTCTTGTATTGTTAAGGTGTTCCATTCCCTGCTTTGTACAGAGTACAGATAGCCGTCTCTTGTAGTGTTAAGGTGTTCCATTCCCTGCTGTGTACAGAGTACAGATAGGCGACTCTTGTAGTGTTAAGGTGTTCCATTCCCTGCTGTTTACAGAGTGCAGATAGCCAACTCTTGTAGTGTTAAGGTGTTCCATTCCCTGCTGTGTACAGAGTACAGAGAGCTGACTCTTGTATTGTTAAGGTGTTCCATTCCCTGCTTTGTACAGAGTACAGATAGCCGTCTCTTGTAGTGTTAAGGTGTTCCATTCCCTGCTGTGTACAGAGTACAGATAGGCGACTCTTGTAGTGTTAAGGTGTTCCTTTCCCTTCTGTTTACAGAGTACAGATAGCCGACTCTTGTAGTGTTAAGGTGTTCCATTCCCTGCTGTGTACAGAGTACAGATAGCCGACTCTTGTAGTGTTAATGTGTTCCATTTCCTGCTGTGTACAGAGTACAGATAGCCGACTCTTGTAGTGTTAAGGTGTTCCATTCCCTGCTGTGTACAGAGTACAGATAGCCGACTCTTGTAGTGTTAAGGTGTTCCATTCCATGCTGTGTACAGAGTACAGAGAGCCGACTCTTGTAGTGTAAGGTGTTCCATTCCCTGCTGTGTACAGAGTACAGATAGCGACTCTTGTAGTGTTAAGGTGTTGCATTCCCTGCTGTGTACAGAGTACAGAGAGCCGACTTTTGTAGTGTTAAGGTGTTCCATTCCCTGCTGTGTACAGAGTACAGAGAGCCGACTTTTGTAGTATTAAGGTGTTCCATTCCTTGCTGTGTAGAGAGTACAGAGAGCCGACTTTTGTAGTATTAAGGTGTTCCATTCCCTGCTGTGTACAGAGTACAGAGAACCGACTCTTGTATTGTTAAGGTGTTCCATTCCCTGCTGTGTACAGAGTACATAGAGCCGACTTTTGTAGTGTTAAAGTGTTCCATTCCCTGCTGTGTACAGAGTACAGAGAGCCGACTCTTGTATTGTTAAGGTGTTCCATTCCCTGCTGTGTACAGAGTACAGATAGCCGACTCTTGTAGTGTTAAGGTGTTCCATTCCCTGTTGTGTACAGAGTACAGACAGCCGACTCTTGTAGTGTTAAGGTGTTCCATTCCCTGCTGTGTACAGAGTACAGATAGCCGACTCTTGTAGTGTTAAGGTGTTCCATTCCCTGCTGTGTACAGAGTACAGAGAGCCGACTTTTGTATTGTTAAGGTGTTCCATTCCCTGTTGTGTACAGAGTACAGATAGCCGACTCTTGTAGTGTTAAGGTGTTCCATTCCATGCTGTGTACAGAGTACAGATAGCCGACTCTCGTAGTGTTAAGGTGTTCCATTCCATGCTGTGTACAGTATACAGATAGCCGACTCTCGTAGTGTTAAGGTGTTCCATTCCATGCTGTGTACAGTATACAGAGAACCGACTTTTGTAATGTTAAGGTGTTCCATTCCCTGCTGTGTACAGAGTACAGATAGCCGACTTTTGTAGTATTAAGGTGTTCCATTCCCTGCTGTGTACAGAGTACAGAGAGCTGACTCTTGTAGTGTTAAGGTGTTCCATTCCCTGCTGTGTACAGAGTACAGATAGTTGTTTCTTGTTTTGATAAGGTGTTCCATTCCCTGTTGTGTACAGAGTACAGAGAGCCGACTCTTGTAGTGTTAAGGTGTTCCATTCCCTGCTGTGTACAGAGTACAGATAGCCGACTTTTGTAGTGTTAAGGTGTTCCATTCCCTGCTGTGTACAGAGTACAGATAGCCGACTTTTGTAGTATTAAGGTGTTCCATTCCCTGCTGTGTACAGAGTACAGAGAGCTGACTCTTGTAGTGTTAAGGTGTTCCATTCCCTGCTGTGTACAGAGTACAGATAGTTGTTTCTTGTATTGATAAGGTGTTCCATTCCCTGTTGTGTACAGAGTACAGAGAGCCGACTCTTGTAGTGTTAAGGTGTTCCATTCCCTGCTGTGTACAGAGTACAGATAGCCGACTTTTGTAGTGTTAAGGTGTTCCATTCCCTGCTGTGTACAGAGTACAGTGAGCCGACTTTTGTAGTGTTAAGGTGTTCCATTCCCTGGTGTGTACAGAGTACAGATAGCCGACTCTTGTATTGTTAAGGTGTTCCATTCCCTGTTGTGTACAGAGTATAGAGAGCCGACTCTTGTAGTGTTAAAGTGTTCCATTCCCTGCTGTGTACAGAGTGCAGATAGCCGACTTTTGTAGTGTTAAGGTGTTCCATTCCCTGCTGTGTACAGTGTACAAATAGCTAAATGTGTAGAATTGAGGTGGAGAGACAGTAATAATAACTTTAAATTTGGGAACGTTAGATGAGGTTGTAAAACGTTTTAGTGAAATACCTTTTTTAAAGATCCTTACCCGCAATGCCTCCGGTACCAGGCAACTCGTTCCATTCTTCTGCAAGTAGATGTCTTTGGATATCTCCTCTTCTCGTGGACAAAGCTCGTAGGATGGAACTGTCCTCCCGTAAAGAGCAAAACTGATGGCGATAACAGTGTTTGGCCAGCACCTGATCACCAACTCTGTGCCATCACAGGCGTGAACTTGAAAATTGCGAAGCGTTCCTGATAATAGTGCTAAGAAACGAAAATATAAATAATCGAAAGTGAGATCAGCCATCACCACGTGTAACGAAAAACACACGATAAGCTGTCAGGAAACAACACCACGTGTAACGAAAAACACACGATAAGCTGTCAGGAAACAACACCACGTGTAACGAGAAACACACGATAAGCTGTCAGGAAACAACACCACGTGTAACGAAAAACACACGATAAGCTGTCAGGAAACAACACCACGTGTAACGAAAAAGACACGATAAGCTGTCAGGAAACAACACCACGTGTAACGAAAAAGACACGATAAGCTGTCAGGAAACAACACCACGTGTAACGAAAAAGACACGATAAGCTGTCAGGAAACAAGCAACAGTCAAAGTGTGTCTGAATTTTACTATAATTAAATTTCACGGTATAAAATAAATGAAGCAAAATTACAGATCCAGAAACCGGTTAATATGGTAAATTATTTATATTTACAGATCCAGAAACTGGTTTATACTCTAAATTAATTCAATTTACAGATCCAGAAACTGGTTTATACGGTAAATTATTTATATTTACAGATCGAGAAACTGGTTTATACTCTAAATTATTAAGATCTGATCTACACATAGAACAACTGGTTTATACCCTTAATTATTAAGATCTGATCTACACATAGAACAACTGGTTTATACCCTTAATTATTAAGATCTAATCTACAGATATAACAACTTGTTTATACCCTTAATTATTAAGATATAATCTGCAGATAGAACAACTGGTTTATACCCTTAATTATTAAGATCTAATCTACAAATAGAACAACTGGTTTATACCCTTAATTATTAAGATCTAATCTACAGATAGAACAACTTGTTTATACCCTTAATTATTAAGATCTAATCTACAGATAGAACAACTGGTTTATACCCTTAATTATTAAGATCTAATCTACAGATAGAACAACTGGTTTATACCCTTAATTATTAAGATCTAATCTACAGATAGAACAACTGGTTTATACACTAAGTTATTCATAGTGCATGACAGTAGGTATGTTTTACATCATGAGATTTACACTGATTGTCAGGTCTTAGGTCAGTATATTTGAGACCAATTTGAAGTAGATTTTCATTAAACGCTTTTAGTTCTAACACGTGTTTTTGATCAATAAATCAATTTTTATTGTCGTCACGTGACGCTTAAATATACATACTAAAAGTCATGAATGTTAATTCTATTTACAATGGAAAACACATAGTGTAAGACTGATATATAACATGAATTTAAACATGTAGATAACGAACTAAACCTTTACTTACCAAATTTAGTAAGTTTATATATACGGTAGTAACTGTCAAATAACAAATGAATATTTTGATAAATTTCTCAGAACAAACGAATAACATGTAATATTGGAATTTCAATCAAAATGCAAACGTTTACGGAATATACAACAAAATAAAACAATATCTGTGTTTCTGTTTTTATCATGCTCTTTCAGTCTAATTAAGAATGACTATCAATACGCGTGTTCGAATCCCCGTCGCACCAAACAGGTTCGCCCTTTCAGCCATAGGAGCGTTATTTAGTGAGGGTCAATCCCACTATTCGTTGGTAAGAGTAGCCCAAGAGTTGGCGGTGGGTGGTGATGACGAGCTGCCTTCCCTTTAGTCTTACACTGCTAAATTAGGGACGGTTAGCACAGATATCCCTCGAGTAGCTTTGTGCGAAATTCAAAATCAAACAAAACAAGCAAACAGACTATCAATATGCTATCTCTTATTTTACGTTGTCTTAACCCTTTTAAGCAGCCATGTTACTTCTCACTTGTTTATTTATTAGGTAATTTTTATAGTTCTCCCCTTTGTTGCCTGACTTTTCACGTTGCGGGAAAAAAAGCCTCTTCTGTAACATTTCATTTCCCTGTTGTCACGTGAATTATGACGTCAATCCTACTCTTACCAAACTTTTCCCCTGGGGAGAAAATGTTTACCTTTCCGCATGATAAACTAAATATTGTTGACGTTTATCAACTATGAACAGATTATGGTGTTGTTGCGATGTCGTCTATCGCTGGGCGGATTATTTTATAAGATTTGATAAAAATAACACCCAGTCCAGTCAACGTGATAATAACCAATTAGTTTGTTTCCACGGGTTACGTTCGTTCTGGCATGAGTTGTAGGCCTAAGTTCACAAAGTACTTTGGAATATCAATTCATGAAATAATAGTATATTTATTTAATTTGAAAACAACTAATTTACAAATTTCTTTGCTAATAATCAAATAACTGAAAAGACGCGATAACCCTAACTACTAATGTTGATGAATTTATTGACTCATTAACAGTTAAGTCTGATTCATTGATTTTGTACTTATCGTACAAGGTTTCAACATAATTTACGAAACTTCTCAATCATTCCATCACGAACTTTCCAAGTATTGAGTCTACATCATGACTGACAGCTCCCTCTAGGAAACAATTAAATTATAACATTGAAAATATGGCTTACAGCACTGTCTACAAACATTACTATAGTTTCACTTCAGATTGATCGTTTTGAATTATAGTTTCAAGTATTAATTATATTAATACAATTAAATTATAACTTTGAAAATATAGCTTACAGCACTGTCTAGAAACATTACTATAGTTTCACTTCAGATTGATCGTTTTGAATTATAGTTTCAAGTATTAATTATATTAATACAATTAAATTATAACATTGAAAATATAGCTTACAACACTGTCTACAAACATTACTATAGTTTCACTTCAAATTGATCGTTTTGAATTATAGTTTCAAGTATTAATTATATTAATACAATTAAATTATAACATTGAAAATATGGCTTACAGCACTGTCTACAAACATTACTATAGTTTCACTTCAGATTGATCGTTTTGAATTATAGTTTCAATCTTAATCAGTGATGTCAAGAAACCCACTTGTTGAGAAACTTATATGCAAAAACGGCTCGTTCGGGTTGAGAAAATATTTTACATAGAAGAGCGAACAACGTTTCGACCTTCTTCGGTCATCGTCAGGTTCACAAAGAAAGAAAGAGGTAACTGACCGGAAGCTGACCACATGTTTGAAAGGGGGGGGGTTGTGTAACTGTGTGTCGAAATGTAGAGGGCGGTATTAGATGTTTGAATATATAATTTTTATTTATATAGGTATAAAGGTGTTCCTTTATATTGGTTTATCTTGGGTTTAAGTTGTTGTATAAGTAAGGCTTCTTTAATTTTGCGTTTGTTTATGTTTTCTTTATCATGGGCATGTGCAGTCAGTGCTAAAACGCACATATTTGAATTTTCATTTTATTCGTCTGCCCGAAAAGTTCAGTTGAATCAGTATTTCCTTGAGATGCCTGTTTTGTCATGAAGTTCAACATCCGTAGTCTTTTATCACGGTTTCGTTGGCGTGGCATTATTTGAATGGCTCATATTTGCCATTATTGGCTTACGCCGAGTTCTGAATTCGACGCTGCCGGCATTGAATTCGGAATGCGCAGTTTTCGTTTCTGCTACTGAAACAATTATGTTATCCACGTTGAAATGCCTTTGGCAGCAAGCAACTTTCGCGATTGTCGTTGGTTATTCTTTTGTCTGCCACTCACATGTTTGCCTTTGATTGCAATTGCCGACAGTGATCCGCAAATTTCGTTTACTACGTTTCGAATTGCGGATACGGTTTTCACCGTGATTTCAATGATGTTCATTCGAATCGTCATGAACGCGCATCAATCGCAAGGCGGCTGGCACGCAAATTATTTGAGGTTAAGTCATTGATCGTTTGAGTACACTGCTCATGCCGACATGTCAGGCCGATGTACCGGGGGTTGCTATAGTTGTGCCGAATCATTGAAGCCAGCAGTGCAAGCCATTTTGTTTGAACCGCAGTTTGCAGGTTGATGGTTGATACTTCGCAAAACCGGGTCATTGTTTGTTTATGACGAAAGAGAACCGTTATTGCAAGTTTTGAGAGTTTGTTGAAGATGCCGAGCCTTCGATTCTTGAAGTATATTAGATGTTTAGTAGAATACCAATTGATGATAATGATGTGCCAATGATTGGATTTCGTAATGAACCTTACCTGGTTTATGCATTTAGGTGACAAACGGCTGATATTGTGCGTATGAGAATGTGGAATTGTAGGTTTGGTTTTTTCAGTGTGAACAGCTGTTGAATTTTCATTGTTAGTATTTAATGCTAGTTTATGTTGTTTGTCCAATATAAGAGTTGGTTTTGATGATACTATTCATACCATTATGACGAGTATGTCAGTTTGAGTTTTGCTTTTTATTTTGAGAAGCTAATTTGTTTTAGGTTTTTTATGGTCTCTTTTGTAAGAGACATTAATTCCAAAAAACCTAAAACAAGACAAAAAACATAAAAATTCTAAAAGCAGATAAAGGTAACGCTATAGTCATAATGAACATGAATGAATACATCCAAAAATGAATAACATCTTATCAGACACGAACAAATTTAAACCAATACACACAAATCCAACAAAGACACACGAGACGCAACTGAACAAATTACTACTACAAATGAAAAAAGCCAACACAATTTCACAAACACTTTATTCCTACCTACGTAAAACCGACTCACGCACACCGCAAATATACGGCATCCCCAAACCTCATAAACCAGATTGTCCATTACGACCAATAATGTCCACATATGAATCGTTTAATTACAATCTTGGTAAATACATAGTATGGGCATTCTCTAAATATGTAACATCAGCCAGCTCATTCATCAAAGACTCTTTTAATTTCAAGTCTAATCTAAATCAACTTAATCATAAAGCCTTAATGGCCAGTTTCGATGTTATATCCCTCTTTACAGAAGTTCCAACCACTGAAGCCTGCAGGATAGCCTTAGAACTCTATATCCGAGACCCTAACCCAACTATAGAAATTCCCAGTAACCAGTTAGCAACCCTCATAGAATTCACCACGATAAAGACAAACTTCATGTTCAACAACCAAAACTATATACAAACAAATGGCCTAAGCATGGGCAACCCAGTATCACCAGTTCTAGCCAATATTTTTATGACACAAGTTGAAACACAAGCAATTAACACAGCATTACATCCACCACTATACTGGTACAGATATGTAGATGACACGGTTGCGGGATTCAAATCGACAGAACACATACTTAATTTTTTCAATCACATTAACTCTATACATCCCAACATTAACTTCACATGTGAACAGGAAGAAAGCAATCAAATATCATTCCTTAACCTCAAAATTACAAGAACCGACACACAATTCAAAACAGAAATCCACCGAAAAATCACCCATACTGGACTATACATTCCTTGGGACTCAGCACATGAAACAAAACAAAAGCTCAACATACTAAGAAACCAAATAAACACAGCCATAAAACTATGCTCACCAGATAAAATTAACGATGAATTAGACAAAATAAAACAATACTTCATCAACATCAATAAGTTTCCTCCACAAACCGTAGAAAACATTATACGCACACACCTAGACAAAAAGCAAAATCGACCACCAAATACAGCTCACGAATCAAAAAACCACGAAACCATATACTGCTGTATACCATATATTCCTGACATCAGCAAACAAATAACCAACATTTGGCAAAAATTAGTAACAAAATATGACATTCCAGTTAATACCAAATTTATTCAAAAACCAGGCACAAAACTGAGGTCTATACTATGTAAAAACTACACTGACAAACACCACACCAACATTATTTATAAAATACAATGTGATAACTGCCACGACTTCTATATTGGAGAAACAAGTAGAAAAATGGAAACCAGATTCAAAGAACATAAAAAGTCACCTTCACACGTTTTCGAACACTGCAAGTCAAATAAACACAACATAACCATAGAAAACACTCAAATACTAAATAAAGAAACAAACATAAACAAACGCAAAATTAAAGAAGCCTTACTTATACAACAACTTAAACCCAAGATAAACCAATATAAAGGAACACCTTTATACCTATATAAATAAAAATTATATATTCAAACATCTAATACCGCCCTCTACATTTCGACACACAGTTACACCCCCCCCCCCTTTCAAACATGTGGTCAGCTTCCGGTCAGTTACCTCTTTCTTTCTTTGTGAACCTGACGATGACCGAAGAAGGTCGAAACGTTGTTCGCTCTTCTATGTAAAATATTTTCTCAACCCGAACGAGCCGTTTTTGCATATAAGTTTCAATCTTAATTTATACAAATATTTAAATTAAACCAGAAACTGAAACAGCTGATTGAAAGCTGTAGTTTCTAAGTCTACAATTGAAGATATAGTTAACACCAAAACATTGAATTACAATAACTAAAATTAGTTTCTTTATATAATTAATACTTAAAACTGATGGTAGTTGGTGAAACTCCATAATTACAGCTGAGAAAGAACAAGCCATGTGCCCGTTTCACAAATGTCATTTATTCACGACCATGGTTTCGTCGGATTCATACAACCAAATAATTTCGTAACGTTGTAGTGTAAGAATCAATACGGATATTTGAATAGCAGCCAGATGCAAGATGGCAGCAGTGTTTGTAAAACTTTCTCCATTCAACATCCAGATGTCACTGATAAGTTTTTCTTGTTCCTTGCGCCACAAGAGACTGACAGTAGAGAGGTTTCTAACATTCTGGGCAATTTTTCATGTGGATCTTCTGTGACATCACCCGTTTTCAGGGACATTTTCATGGAAGATTATGAAGTCATCGTCCAAGAGATAACTAACTTGAAACGTAAGATTTCGAAACTCTATATTGATGACATTTATTATTTGGTCTCACGGATTGTCATATGTTGAAGAGTTCCTCCACCAAATAAAGTCTATAAACCTAAGCCTAGAATTCATCCAGCTGGTATAAGAAAATAGAGACTCTTCCTTTTCTAGATGTATTCGTTTAACATGGCCAGGAAACCGACCCATACTAACATGTACAAACTGTTGAACGTAACGAACTTGTTTTGATTCATGGCACAGTTCATGTTAGGTAAAATCTCATGGTTATGTATTTATACCAGAAACATAAATATTGTACAATACTCACAATATGGTCGAACACAAATCGATTATTTCCATACTATACATTCTTAAGTTAAGCAAGGAACGTAAAAGGATTTGTTAAAAATTTAATGTTAAAGTTCATGTTAAGGCAGAAAAGTGTTTACGAAACATCCTTACTAAAATGAAACAACCAACCAACAAGTCGAAGCAAAAACGAACAACGAATATCATATTAGTGCAGTAACAATATAATGGAGAAACTGTGGAACCATAGAACAAAGTTTAAACTGGTAGTGCCATATAAGAAAGCTTACTTGGTAGGACTACAGCACAAGTATTGTTTGTTTGTTTGTTTTGAATTTCGCGCAAAGCTACACGAGGGCTATCTGCGACAGACGTTACTAATTTTGCAGTGTAAGACTAGAGGGAAGGCAGCTAGTCATCACCACCCACCGCCAACTCTTGGGCAACTATTTTACCAAATAATAGTGGGATTAGTCGTCACATTATAACACCCCCACTGCAGAAAGGTGAGAATGTTTGATGCGACCGGGATTCGAACCCGCAACCCTTAGATTACGAGTCGAACGCAGAACAAGTATTAAAATAACATCAAAATGTGAACAAACTAATGCAAACATATAATTCGGACTTGGCTGAACAAAATATAAAACAGAACGTGCCACAAATTGGGAAGAACATAAAGTTTGGAGCAAAGTTCGCCGTAGAAAACAAAGGGTAAAAGAAGTCACTTGCATAAGCTACATCAATTGAATGAAACGGCTTGTAGATCAGTGATCTGTAGACAACCATCCTCAATAAATTCTGCAGATAATGTGTGATGTCAGTGTTTCTGAGCATACCATCCAGTCACCATACGTATAACATGTGATGTAAGTCTTTCTGACCATACCATCGAGTCACCATACGTATAACATGTGATGTAAGTCTTTCTGACCATACCATCCAGTCACCATACGTAAAACATGTGATGTAAGTCTTTCTGACCATACTTTACAGTTACAATACGTATAACATGTGATGTCAGTCTTTCTGACCACACTCTCCAGTGACCACACGTATAACACGTGATGTCAGTTTTTCTGACCATACTCTCCAGTCACCACACGTATAACATGTGATGTCAGTCTTTCTGACCATACTCTCCAGTCACCATAGATATAACATGTGATGTCAGTCTTTCTGATCACACTCTCCAGTCACCATACATATAACACGTGATGTCAGTCTTTCTGACCATACTCTCCAGTCACCATACGTATAACACGTGATGCCAGTCTTTCTGATCATACTCTCCAGTCACCATACGTATAACACGCGATGCCAGTCTTTGTGACCATACTCTCCAGTCACCATACATATAACACGTGATGTCAGTCTTTCTGACCATACTTTACAGTTACAATACGTATAACATGTGATGTCAGTCTTTCTGACCACACTCTCCAGTGACCACACGTATAACACGTGATGTCAGTCTTTCTGACCATACTCTCCAGTCACCACACGTATAACATGTGATGTCAGTCTTTCTGACCATACTCTCCAGTCACCATAGATATAACATGTGATGGCAGTCTTTCTGATCACACTCTCCAGTCACCATACATGTAACACGTGATGCCAGTCTTTCTGACCATACTCTCCAGTCACCATACGTATAACACGTGATATCAGTCTTTCTGACCATACTCTTCAGTCACCATACGTATAACACGTGATGCCAGTCTTTCTGATCATACTCTCCAGTCATCATACGTATAACACGTGATGCCACTCTTTCTGACCATACTCTCCAGTCACCATACGTATAATACGTGATGCCAGTCTTTGTGACCATACTCTCCAATCACCATACATATAACACGTGATGCCACTCTTTCTGACCATACTCTCCAGTCACCATACGTATAACACGTGATGCCAGTCTTTGTGACCATACTCTCCAGTCACCATACATATAACACGTGATGTAAATCTTTCTGACCATACTCTCCAGTCACAATACGTATAACACGTGATGTAAATCTTTCTGACCATACTCTCCAGTCACAATTCATGTAAAAACGTGATGTCAGTCTTTCTGACCACACTCTCCAGTGACCACACGTATAACACGTGATGTCAGTCTTTCTGACCATACTCTCCAGTTACCATACGTATAACATGTGATGCCAGTATTTCTGATTATATTCTCAAGTCACTATAGATATAACATGTGATGTCAGTCTTTCTGACCATACTGTCCAGTCACCATAAGTATAATATGTGATGTCAGTCTTTCTGACCATACTCTCCAGTCACCATACGTATAACATGTGATGTCAGTCTTTCTGAGCATACTCTCCAGTCACCATACGTATAACATGTGATGTCAGTCTTTCTGAGCATACTCTCCAGTCACCACATGTATAACACGTGATGTCAGTCTTTCTGACCATACTCTCCAGTCACAATACATATAAAAACGTGATGCCAGTCTTTCTGACCATACTCTCCAGTGACCACACGTATAACACGTGATGTCAGTCTTTCTGACCATACTCTCCAGTCACCATACGTATAACATGTGATGTCAGTCTTTCTGAGCATACTCTCCAGTCACCATACGTATAACATGTGATTTCAGTCTTTCTGACCATACTCTCCAGTCACCATAGATATAACATGTGATGCCAGTCTTTCTGACCATACTCTCCAGTCACCATACATATAACACGTGATGTAAGTCTTTCTGACGATTTTCTCCAGTCACCATACATATAACACGTGATGTCAGTCTTTCTGACCATACTCTCCACTCACAATACGTATAACACGTGATGCCACTCTTTCTGACCATACTCTCCAGTCACCATACGTATAACACGTGATGCCAGTCTTTCTGATCATACTCTCCAGTCACCATGCGTATAACACGCGATGTCAATCTTTCTGACCATACTTTACAGTTACAATACGTATAACATGTGATGTCAGTCTTTCTGACCACACTCTCCAGTGACCACACGTATAACACGTGATGTCAGTCTTTCTGACCATACTCTCCAGTCACCACACGTATAACATGTGATGTCAGTCTTTCTGACCATACTCTCCAGTCACCATAGATATAACATGTGATGTCAGTCTTTCTGATCACACTCTCCAGTCACCATACATGTAACACGTGATGCCAGTCTTTCTGACCATACTCTCCAGTCATCATACGTATAACACGTGATGCCAGTCTTTCTGATCATACTCTCCAGTCACCATACGTATAACACGTGATGTAAATCTTTCTGACCATACTCTCCAGTCACAATACGTATAACACGTGATGCCAGTCTTTGTGACCACACTCTCCAGTGACCACACGTATAACACGTGATGTCAGTCTTTCTGACCATACTCTCCAGTTACCATACGTATAACATGTGATGCCAGTATTTCTGATTATATTCTCAAGTCACTATAGATATAATATGTGATGTCAGTCTTTCTGACCATACTCTCCAGTCACCATACGTATAACATGTGATGTCAGTCTTTCTGAGCATACTCTCCAGTCACCATACGTATAACATGTGATGTCAGTCTTTCTGAGCATACTCTCCAGTCACCACATGTATAACACGTGATGTCAGTCTTTCTGACCATACTCTCCAGTCACAATACATATAAAAACGTGATGCCAGTCTTTCTGACCATACTCTCCAGTCACCATACGTATAACACGTGATGCCAGTCTTTCTGATTATACTCTCCAGTCACCATACGTATAACATGTGATGTCAGTCTTTCTGACCGTACTCTCCAGTCACCACATGTATAACACGTGATGTCAGTCTTTCTGACCATACTCTCCAGTCACCACATGTATAACACGTGATGTCAGTCTTTCTGACCATACTCTCCAGTCACAATACATATAACACGTGATGTCAGTCTTTGTGACCATACTCTCCAGTCACCATACGTATAACACGTGATGCCAGTCTTTCTGATTATACTCTCCAGTCATCATAGATATAACATGTGATGTTAGTCTTTCTGACCATACTCTCCAGTCACAATACGTATAACATGTGTTGTCAGTCTTTCTGACCATACTCTCCAGTCACCATACATATAACACGTGATGTCAGTCTTTCTGACCGTACTCTCCAGTGACAACACGTATAACATGTGATGTCAGTCTTTCTGACCATACTTTCCAGTCACCATACGTATAACACGTGATGCCAGTCTTTCTGACCATACTCTCCAGTCACCATAAGTATAATATGTGATTTCAGTCTTTCTGACCATACTCTCCAGTCACCATACGTATAACACGTGATGTCAGTCTTTCTGACCGTACTCTCCAGTGACAACACGTATAACACGTGATGTCAGTCTTTCTGACCATACACTCCAGTCACCATAAGTATAATATGTGATGACAGTCTTTGTGACCATACTCTCCAGTCACCATAAGTATAATATGTGATGTCAGTCTTTCTCACCATACTCTCCAGTTACCATACGTATAACACGTGATGTGAGTCTTTCTGACCGTACTCTCCAGTGACAACACGTATAACTTATGATGTGAGTCTTTCTGACCGTACTCTCCAGTGACAACACGTATAACACATGATGTTAGTCTTTCTGACCATACTTTCCAGTCACCATACGTATAACACGTGATGCCAGTCTTTCTGACCATACTCTCCAGTCACCATCCGTATAACACGTGATGCCAGTCTTTCTGACCATACTCTCCAGTCACCATTCATGTAACACGTGATGCCAATCTTTCCGACCATACTCTCCAGTCACCATACATGTAACACGTGATGCCAGTCTTTCTGACCATACTCTCCAGTCACCATACATATAACACGTGATGTAAGTCTTTCTGACCATATTCTTCAGTCACCATACATATAACACGTGATGTAAGTCTTTTTGACCATACTCTCCAGTCACCATATGTATAACATGTGATGTCAGTTTTTCTGATCATACTCTCCAGTCACCATACGTATAACACGTGATGTCAGTCTTTCTGATCATACTCTCCAGTCACCATACGTATAACATGTGATGTCAGTCTTTCTGACCATACTCTCCAGTCACCATACGTATAACTCGTGATGCCAGTCTTTCTGATCATAATCTCCAGTCACCATATGTATAACTCGTGATGTCAGTCTTTCTGACCATACTCTCCAGTACAATACGTATAACACGTGAAGTAAGTCTTTCTGACCATACTGTCCAGTGACCATACGTATAACACGTGATGTAAGTCTTTCTGACCATACACTCCAGTCACAATACGTATAACATGTGATGTCAGTCTTTCTGATCATACTCTCCAGTTACCATACGAATAACATGTGATGTCAGTCTTTCTGACCATACTCTCCAGTCACAATACGTATAACACGTGATGTCAGTCTTTCTGACCATACTCTCCAGTCATCATACATATAACATGTGACGTAAGTCTTTCTGACCACACTCTCCAGTCACCATACATATACCACGTGATGTCAGTCTTTCTGATCATACTCTACAATCACTATACAGGTAACATATGATTTCAGTCTTTCTAACCATACCCTCGAATCACAATACATATAACACGTGATGTAAGTCTTTCTTACCATTCCCTCCAATCACAATACATATAACACGTGATGTAAGTCTTTCTTACCATTCCCTCCAATCACAATACATATAAAATGGGATGTTGGTCGTTCTTGCCCTACTCTCCAATCAACATGCATATAATATTTGATCTCAGTCTTTTTGATCATGCACTCCAATCAAAACATCCAAAGATAAAGGTTTATTCTATTTTGAGGCGGTCTGGCATGGCCAATCGCGTAAGGCGTGCGACTCGTAATCCGAGGGTCGCGGTTTCGCGCCCGCGTTGCGCTAAACATGCTCGCCCTCCCAGCCGTGGGGGTGTATAATGTGACGGTCAATCCCACTATTCGTTGGTAAAAGAGTAGCCCAAGAGTTGGCGGTGGGTGGTGATGACTAGCTGCCTTCCCTTTAGTCTTACACTGCTAAATTAGGGACGGCTAGCACAGATAGCCCTCAAGTAGCTTTGTGCGAAATTCCAACAACAAAAAAACTATTTTGAGGAAAGACTCATTAGGTCCAAAAGAGCCACCGACGTTAAGTGAAGTATTGTCTTTTATATCTTTTTTATTGGATTTATTATTATGATACTGAAATTATTTTATATATATATATATACACACACACGTAATATTTTTCCGTTATTTGACATAAATCGTATAATATCTTAGTTGTCTACGTATTTACAACGCTAAAAACCGGGTTTCGATACCCGTGGTGGGCAGAGCATAGATAGTCCATTGTGTAGATTTGTGCTTAATTCAAAACAACTTCAAATGTTTCTTGCACAAGCCTTTCTTAAATCGTCTCTTATTTAGTGAATGAAATAATCATTAAAAACGTAGCGGCCCTGCACGGCCAGGTGGTTAAGGCACTCCACTCGTATTCTGAGAGGCGCGGGTTCGAATCCCCGTCACACTAAACATGCTCGTCCTATCACCTGTGGGGGCGTTATAATGTGACGGTCAATCCCACTGTTTGTTGGTAAAAGAGTAACCCAAGAGTTTGCGGTGGGTGGTGATGGCTAGTTGCCTTCCCTCTAATCTTACACTACTAAATTACGGATGGCTAACGCAGATAGCCCTTCTGTAGTTTTGCGCGAAATTCAAAACAAACCAAATCCAAATGGTAATGAGGTCTAAAGTTGCAATTTACTTAGGGCAGTCTAAAGTTCGTAGACTTAAAACAGACGCGTATTACTTCATTAAAACATAACGTGTAGTCGTTTATTTTCAGTTTGAGCCGTTTGCTAAATCACAGTCTTGTTGGGGGAACAGTGAATGTTATTATTTTCAAGCAAAAATCTCCTACCGTTTTGAGAACTTTCTTAAATTATGTGCTATAAATTTCGTCAACATAAGCCGTTAGGTAACCCGTGATTCCATAAAATTCGTTTTTCAAACAACGTATCCACCCTCTATATTCGAATCTTAGGCGTTACCTCTTAAACGTTAAACTCCGAATATCCTTTAACGACTTCGGGCGGCGCTCGATAAAACTAAAACTATCAAAACGTATGTTTGGAGAGCAGAGAGTTGTTTGGACAGAAAATGTTTGTAAAACACGCATTGTACACGTGGGTCACATGCTTAAAATAACGACGTTCCACTTAATCAGATTGGTTCGTATAATCACGCTGCATGGCTGCTAAGAAAAGATTTGTGTTGAAGGCTCAGTGAGAGGTTAATAAACATTTGTCTTTCGTAGATGTCGCATTCAAGCGGTTGGAAACCAAACGGAACGTACATACATAATTTAATAAGAACTATGAAAGGTTATTTATACATAAAGTCTGGAGAAATAACATATGGATTCAAAGAAGATAAAGGTACTTCTACATGACAATTTAACAAATAACATTTTTTGTAATAACTCAGTTTTTGACTGTCCTGAATATGCCGCGCGCACCTTTTTATCTAAATGCGCATGCACGTGCATATGTTTTAACAGTTGTAAAGAAAGGCGAATATAAATTAGCGCTAGTAGCCATTTTGTATAACATGTTAAAAACTTATGAAAGTGTTTGAAATAGGCTTAACGTTAGGCCGTAAAATAGCATTATAAGTATATTTAGGGCCCGGCATGGCCTAGCGCGTAAGGCGTGTGACTCGTAATCCGAGGGTCGCGGGTTCGCGCCCGCGTCGCGCTAAACACATCGCCCTCCCAGCCGTTGTATAATGTGACGGTCAATCCCACTATTCGTTGGTAGTAGCCCAGTTGGCGGTGGGTGGTGATGACTAGCTGCCTTCCCTCTAGTCTTACACTGCTAAATTAGGGACGGCTAGCACAGATAGCCCTCGAGTAGCTTTGTGCGAAATTCCCAAACAAACAAAAAGTATATTTACTATTAGTATTAACTACGGTAAAGTTAACTTCTAACTAAATCGAAGCAAACAACGTTCATAAATTACAGCGTTAGTTTACCTTTTTACAGTCTTTAATAATGTTAGGCCTAAGACGAGTGGATTTGCAGATTTTGGTATTTGTCGTTAGATTTGTTTTGTTTTTTATTTTATTTAGAAAATCCTCATTTAAGGAAGAACTTTTGTGATACTGATCTGACTGTAAGTGTTTTGTGGTTTGTGCTAGTATATATGATTTATATGAATGAAACATATTCTGAGAAATGTTCCAATGTAAACTACAGATGGAAAAATTGTGTGAATGTCGCACAAAACTACACGATGGCTATCTGCACTAGTCGTCCCTAACTTAGCAGTATAAGACTAGAGGGAAGGTAGCTAGTCATCACCACCCACCGCCAACTTTTGGGCTACTCTTTACCAACGAATAGTGGGGTTTACCGTCACATTATAACGCCACCACGGCTGAAAGGGCGACATGTTTGATGCGAGGGGAACCGAACCCGCGACCCTCAGATTACGAGTCGAGCGCCTTAACCAACCTTGCCAGGCCGAGCTATGATAAACGCTCTTCAAAGAAAAATGGGAGAAAGGAAGAATAATCTGAGATAAATCTGATTATTTGTTTAAATAAATGTTAATTTAGACTAAAACAGCGAGGTCATAAGACAAAAGTGGTTCTTTCACACAACATTAGGAAGTCTTTCAGTTGTAATAAAAGTAAAACCTTGGTCGTCTAACAAGAAACTGATTTCCTCTCCAATCTAGTTAATAACAAAAATCTTAGTGAATTATCCCTTATTAACAAAGCTGTTGGACATAGAATTTTATGTAAGGAAATTAACTAGAGCGAACCTTTAACTGTAATAACTTATCAGACCTTAGATATGAAGATATAACAACTATTTCGAACCTTCAACTTTAATACCTATCAGATCTTAGATATGAAGATATAACAACTGTTAGTTTATACACAAAACCTTAAAATACTGGACGTTGTAAGAACGACTTTATAGCAAGCTATAACGAATTACCTCTCACTACACTAATAATAATATATCACACTTCACCTGACCGTCTATATAATAAACTATAATGAATTACCTCTCACTACACTGATAATAAAATATCACACTTCACCAGACCGTCTATATAACAAACTATAATGAATTACCTCTCACTACACTGATAATAAAATATTACACTTCACCAGACCGTCTATATAATAAACTATAATGAATTACCTCTCACTACACTGATAATAAAATATTACACTTCACCTGACCGTCTATATAATAAACTATAACTGATTACCTCTCACTACACTGATAATAAAATATCACACTTCACCAGACCGTCTATATAACAAACTATATTGAATTACCTCTCACTACACTAATAATAAAATATTACACTTCACCAGACAGTCTATGTAATAAACTATAATGAATTACCTCTCACTACACTGATAATAAAATATTACACTTCACCAGACCGTCTATATAATAAACTATAATGAATTATCTCTCACTACACTAATAATAAAATATCACACTTCACCTGACCGTCTATATAATAAACTATAATGAATTACTTCTCACTACACTGATAATAAAATATTACACTTCACCAGACCGTCTATATAATAAATTATAATGAATTACCTCTCACTACACTGATAATAAAATATTACACTTCACCTGACCGTCTATATAATAAACTATAACTGATTACCTCTCACTACACTGATAATAAAATATTACACTTCACCAGACCGTCTATATAATAAACTATAATGAATTACCTCTCACTACACTGATAATAAAATATTACACTTCACCTGACCGTCTATATAATAAACTATAACCGATTACCTCTCACTACACTGATAATAAAATATTACACTTCACCAGACAGTCTATATAATAAACTATAACGAATTACCTCTCACTACACTGATAATAAAATATTACACTTCACCAGACCGTCTATATAATAAACTATAACGAATTACCTCTCACTACACTGATAATAAAATATTACACTTCACCAGACCGTCTATATAATAAACTATAACTGATTACCTCTCATTACACTGATAATAAAATTTTACACTTCATCAGACCGACCACATAACAAATTATAACGAATTACCTCTTACTACACTAATAATAAAATATTACACTTCACCAGACAGTCTATGTAATAAACTATAATGAATTACCTCTCACTACACTAATAATAAAATATTACACTTCACCAGACAGTCTATGTAATAAACTATAACGAATTACCTCTCACTACACTAATAATAAAATATTACACTTCACCAGACAGTCTATATAGAATCTTACCTGTTGATATATATAAATATACCAAATCGAACAATTATGATATACTATACATAGAAAGTATTACACTGTACTTGTTTGTGTACATATATAATCATAAAATATATGCAGAAGGAGTGATACAATAAAAAGTCCCATTTAGTGTAAGATTATATGTGAGATTTTCCTTCAACTTAAATAGTTGTACTTGGTTAGAGCATCCTAAAATACACATTGTTATCCATGTCCAGCTTATAGTGAGGGTTATGGTTAGAGAGTTCTTTCGTTTGGATGTGTCTGGTTGGAGGCAAGTGTTTCGGGTTGAATGAGAACATGTGGGTTAATTATATCTTCGTAAAGAGTACTACAAAATGTAATATTCAAAGTATGAAAACAATAAACTTAACATTAGAAAGTAGAAACTTTTAATCTGATTAATGGGCAGACTGAGGACTCAGGTTCAACCTTCACGTACATTGCACGAGACCAGTAAAACGTATTAATGTCTTATAACATCGAACAATCTTCCAAATATCACAGCGAAAGAACGGTGTAGGTAATACCTAATATGTTAAGAGCACAAGAGTAAAGTTACGAGTTCCAGACGTTTTACTCCTAAATTAGGTTATTTCCATTAGTTAAACGGTGATTTTGCAAGAAGACGGTTTTAAATGTGCTATTACTCGTTTGTTTATATTTGCACCCGTACTTTCTACAGTTGTTCTGATGAGAAAATACATCATAGTAACGAGCTTGGAATCACAGGTACTTACGAAAAACAAGGTATTGCTACTACTATCAGATAGAGTGAACAAATGTTGAACAAGTTTCATAACCCAGACTATCAGATATGGTGAACGATAGTCAAGGCGAAACAAACGTCATAACCCTAGACATGTTTCAAATCTTTCTTGATGACGAGAAACCCACTTGAAATAAAAATGTATCTCAGAACGGCTGGTATGGGTATTAACACTTTTATTGATAAACAGAGAACAACGTTTTGACCTTCCTAGGTCATCTCGAGGTTAAGGTTAACCTTAGTTACCTGGATAATTAAAACAGTTTTGTCACACACAACACCAATGATATGTTTTAGAATAATGAATAGTAAGTGTGTTTAAAGAATTAGTTATAGACCTCAACTTAATGGAATTTGTATGTAACTTTGGAATTGCCTATAAAAATAGTATTTTAGATTAAGAAGTGCCAGCATCTACATTTCATTTTTCATGGTTTCCCGTATATCAGTAATAATATTATTTCTTTTGAAAAGTACTTTTGGTGAATATGCTAGTATTAGTAATTTATATTATTACTAAAGACCCTGGCATGGCCAGGTGGTTATGGTACTCGACTCGTAACTTAAGGTTCACGGGTTCGAATCTCCGTCACACCAAACACGCTAACCCTTTCACCAATGAATGCATTATAATGTTACAGTAAGTCCTAATAGTGGCTGATAAAGGAGTAATTCAAAAGTTGGCGGTGGGTGGTGATGAATTACCTGCCTTTCCTCTGGTCTTACATTTTTAAACTAGGAACAACTAGCGCAGATAGCTCTCGTTTAGCTTTAACCATCTGGCCATGCGGAGTCTTAAATATATTAAGCAGTTTGTTTTTTTATGAAAGTGATCAAATGTAATTTCCATCCAAAGAAGAAATATGGAAGATAGTAAGTTGTTTTTCTTAGTTCAATAATATATTTTTCAAATCTTTTAAGCCTTCACAGTTTTTATTTTTTTATTTTTTGCTGGATTTAGTGCCTTTCTCCAATATTGATTGTAGTCACTTCTCATTTTTTATCTTTAAAGTACCTATGACTAAATGACTACGAAAAGTGTCGTTAAATTCATTACCGTAACAGATACAAGGCAATTTAACAGCGGATATTGGATAAAACTCTTCAATTTCTTTTTATAATGGAAAATAAGAGGTCTTATAGGTTTATTACATTTGAAACTAACTCCAGGCTGGAATGATTTATTTGGGAAAATGCTAATCTTGTTAAATGGATTGAGAAATGAAGACTCAAGTCTTGATATAACTTGTGTTTCAAATCTATAACTTTATAGAATTTGTCTTTTTTTTTTCTCTATTGAAGGATTATTTTTAGGTATTTGAATCTAAACTAAATTAAATCTTTGACATGCATATGTTGAAATGTATTTTTTGTACTTTTTGAGGTTATATAATCATTTTATTATAAATTTTTACCAAGTTTACATGTTTACCAATGGCATAGTCTTAATGTTGTGATTTGTTTCTGTTTTTCATTTCACTACTACATTTACTTCGTTTATTACAATTAATACTTATCTGAAGTAGATTTTCTATCTATTTATCAAAGTGGATAAAAATTGTTTAATATTACATTGCTCTGTTTCAAATGACTCATAACATATTGTAATTCTATATCCCTTTACTTGTGTCCTTGTGAAATAGGTTTCGAACCGTATAAAATTACAATAATCAAGTTATTTATTACTTTCCCTCTATACGTCACTCATCATGAAATACATACTCTCGTATCCGGACTACCTTTACTGACGTAGACGATCCAAGGAAAAATTAAGGCTTCTATCCCATGATGCAACACTTTGTTCTGGGTAGTAGGACAAAACGTCACACGGATACAGAGATAAATAGATGGATATGTTGTATTTTTCGCAGTCATTTTTTATCCAAAACGTCTTGTTTTGGGTGTTTGTTACAAATTGTTGTAGATTTTGTTTTACCGAACTGTCACGTCAATGAATTAACGTGGAATAAAACTACATTTAAAGAGGCGTTAGTTTAAAAACTTATGGAATATTTGCAAAGCAAAAGATGGTTTGGTTTGTTTTGAATTTCGCGCAAAGCTACACGAGGGCTATCTGCGCTAGCCGTCCCTAATTTAGGAGTGTAAGACTAAAGGGAAAGCAAATAGTCATCACCACCCACCGCCAACTCTTGGGCTGATCTTTTACCAACAAATAGTGGGATTGACCGTCACATTATGACGCCCCCACGGCTGAAAAAGCGAGGATGTTGGGTGCGACGGAGATTCGAACCCAACGAAAGAGGGGACAAGAACTGAAGATGCATTATGTGATAAAGTATTAAAGATGTATTATGTGATAAAGTATTAAAGATGTATTATGTGATAAAGTATTTAAGATGTATTACGTAATAAAGTATTAAAGATGTATTATGTGATAAAGTATTAAAGATGTATTATGTGATAAAGTATTAAAGATGCATTATGTGATAAAGTATTAAAGATGTATTATGTGATAAAGTATTAAAGATGCATTATGTGATAAAGTATTAAAGATGCATTATGTGATAAAGTATTAAAGATGTATTATGTAATAAAATATTAAAGATGTGTTATGTGATAAAGTATTAAAGATGTGTTATGTGATAAAGTATTAAAGATGTATTATGTAATAAAGTATTAAAGATGTATTATGTGATAAAGTATTAAAGATGTATTATGTGATAAAGTATTAATGATGCATTATGTGATAAAGTATTAAAGACGTATTATGTGATAAAGTATTAAAGACGTATTATGTGATAAAATATTAAAGATGTGTTATGTGATAAAGTATTAAAGATGTATTATGTAATAAAATATTAAAGATGCATTATGTGATAAAGTATTAAAGATGTATTATGTGATAAAGTATTTAAGATGTATTATGTAATAAAGTATTAAAGATGTATTATGTAATGAAAAATACGAACTTCAATTCATGACTGATTACCTCCTTGACTAATGGATAAAGCATTTACCTTTTGCATTTAATTTAATTGGGCTTGATTATTTAGTCAGGATAAAGTTGATATTTGAGTGATGTATAAAGTGTTTCTCACAATAGAACCAAATTTGGATTCTAAACATTATAAAATGTCATTGAATGTCGTTTAAATGGTGTCGAATAATACTGTGTAAACATCTGTTTTTTAGAAGAATGTCAAGCTTTAGGAATAAATTTTTACGTTTGATAACAAAATTTAAGTTTCTTTTGTCTGTACAGAGGTTCAACAAGTTAGCTGAATGCGTAAAAAGAATATTCAATAGCTGATACTATATGTAACCTTACATATAGTAAGAAAACATGAAAGAAAACATGAGATAAATATAAAAGGATATTTCCACAATCAAATAAAAAATTAAATACAGATAAATCTGGAGAGTGTTATCTGTGTTCTAAATTTTAACACGTCCAGTAAGAGTGAACAAGAAATAACAGTACAATTTGGAGGAGCACTTTGTCGTAAATTTAACATTTTTTCAGCTGCTAAAAATCAGGTAAGACACTACTTAAAACTATATAAAACTAAAAAAGTTCAAGAAGTAACAAAACAATTTGTAAATATAAAATAATGTAGGGTTGCATTGAATAAATAATGCAAATTAGAATGTAGGGATAATACAATTGTACATAGATCATCTATACATAGCTTTACATGTTAAAATTTAATGTTACACTTTAAAATGTACGAGTACAAAATGGTTACGAGGTCGATCATTTCGACCGACTTTATAGCTAGAGTCTATAATAATCAAGAAATTTTTGACTTTGTTTTTATTGCATGCAAATTATAGACTCTTAGTAACACTACATTGATGCCTATCCTGACATAACCATTACAACCAGTTTGTTACGTCGACAAGTTGACCATTCCCGCCTTAGAAGTGTATTTTATAATAAAAAAAATCTTTATATTGATATATGTACACTCATACTGTAAGTAACCATAAATCTATAAATTAGTATATATTTCCACAATGTTTAAGGTTTATAAAATTATTGTCAGTAATTTCTAGATGTGACAAAACAAATCGTTATTTTTTGGAAATTCAGTTACCATTCACGTGCAAAACCACGTGACAGGATACACCACTCAAATTTTCTAACATCTCTAATAAAACTGATTGTATAATGAAGAGCTAAGTCGGCATGCATGTGTCGTTTATCTACCCAATCATCATTCTACACAGTTAATATTATTCACATGCACCAATCACGTAGCTCGGTACATTATCCCGGTCAGTACAAATGTTAAGCCATAACAATTAGTCTTACTTTGATCAATACATCGGATTACGTAACAATACTTAATTACTTTGAACGTAAAAGAGTAAAACTCTAACATTGTTTTAGATTCACTTAGATAAAACACAAATTATTCTCTCCTAGGAATTATAATTATAAATCAGTTGGTTTATTCATATTATTTAAGCCAGTGTTTTAAATTTCCTGGATTAGAACTTGCCCCTGGTGGTTTCTTCAGTAAGCCTGAAGGATTCTAAAACTATAAAATTGGTTTTGACACTCAAAGTGAGAATAACAATTTTTTATAATTTTGAGCTTAACAAAAAAAGAACATAATTGTAGTTAAGATTTAATAATGAGGAACCTATTTTATAGAAGTCGCATTCAAACTTTAAAGCTAGAATTAGACTATAATATAAACAAATTTCTATTACATTTAAAGTTACCAAAAAACTGACAACTTAATTTCAAAACTCGAAAAACCAGTTTCTACTTAAACTGTGCATTGAATTTACCATCAATAGTTGGAATAATCAGATTTATCAGAAATGGCAACAAATATATTCTGTTTTTTATTTATTTTATCTCAAATACAGTTTTACCTATTTAAGTTGTAGACTGATAATGACAATATATGGTTTTTATTTGTCTCAGAAACTGTGTTACTTGGTCAAGTCTTAGTAGAACGGTTGCCACGAAATTTTACAGAGAATTTGGGTTAATAAGACAAGAAAATCACTCAGTCCTAAACTCTACTACAACCTACAGCTGTTCATCAATCAATTCTAAACTCTACTACAACCTACAGCTGTTCATCAATCAATTCTAAACTCTACTACAACCTACAGCTGTTCATCAATCAATTCTAAACTCTACTACAACCTACAGCTGTTCATCAATCAATTCTAAACTCTACTACAACCTACAGCTGTTCATCACTCAGTCCTAAACTCTACTACAACCTACAGCTGTTCATCAATCAATTCTAAACTCTACTACAACCTACAGCTGTTCATCAATCAATTCTAAACTCTACTACAACCTACAGCTGTTCATCAATCAATTCTAAACTCTACTACAACCTACAGCTGTTCATCAATCAATTCTAAACTCTACTACAACCTACAGCTGTTCATCAATCATTAATAAACTCTACTACAACCTACAGATGTTCATCAATCAATTCTAAACTCTACTACAACCTACAGATGTTCATCAATCAATTCTAAACTCTATTACAACCTACAGCTGTTCATCAATCAATTCTAAACTCTACTACAACCTACGGCTGTTCGTCAGTCATTAATAAACTCTACTACAACCTACGGATGTTCATCAATCAATTCTAAACTCTACTACAACCTACAGCTGTTCATTAATCAATTCTAAAGCTCTACTACAACCTACGGCTGTTCATCAATCAATCCTAAACTCTACTACAACCTACAGCTGTTCATCAATCAATTCTAAACTTTACTACAACCTACGGCTGTTCATCAATCAATTCTAAACTCTGCTGCAACCTACGGCTGTTCATCAATCAATTGTAAACTCTACTGCAGCCTACGGCTGTTCGTCAATCAATTCTAAACTCTACTACAGACCTACAGATGTTCGTCCATCAAGTTCTAAACTCTGCTACTGACCTACGGCTGTTCATCAATCAATTCTAAGCTATACTACAACCTACAGCTGTTCATCAATCAGTTCTAAACTCTGCTACAACCTACAGCTGTTCATCAATCAGTTCTAAACTCTACTACAACCTACGGCTGTTCGTCAATCAATTCTAAACTCTACTACAACCTACGGATGTTCATCAATCAGTTCTAAAGCTCTGCTACAACCTACGGCTGTTCGTCAATCAGTTCTAAACTCTGCTACAGCCTACGGCTGTTCATCAATCATTTATAAAACTCCACTGCAACCTACGGCTGTTCGTCAATCGGTTATAAAGCTCTGCTACAACCTACGGCTGTTCATCAATCAATTCTTAACTCTACTACAGCCTACAGCTATTCATCAATCAATTCTAAACTCTACTACAACCTACGGATGTTCATCAATCAGTTCTAAACTCTACTACAACCTACAGCTGTTCGTCAATCAATTCTAAACTCTACTACAGCCTACAGATGTTCATCAATCAATTCTAAACTCTACTACAACCTACGGCTGTTCATCAATCAATAATAAGCTCTACTACAGCCTACGGCTGTTCATCAATCGTTTCTAAACTCTACTACAACCTACGGCTGTTTCGTCAATCAGTTCTAAGCTCCACTACAACCTACGGCTGTTCATCAATCAATTATAAACTCTACTACAACCTACGGCTGTTCGTCAATCAGTTCTTAACTCTACTACAACCTACGGCTATTCATCAATCAATTTAAGCTCTACTACAACCTACGGCTGTTCATCAGTCAATTTCAAAGCTCTACTACAAGCCTACGGCTGTTCGTTGATCAATTCTAAACTCTGCTACAACCTACGGCTGTTCGTCAATCAATTCTAAACTCTGCTACAACCTACAGCTGTTCATCAATCAGTTCTAAACTCTACTACAACCTGCAGCTGTTCGTCAATCAATAATAAACTCTGCTACAACCTACGGCTGTTCGTCAATCAATTCTAAACTCTACTACACCTACGGCTGTTTCATCAATCAGTTCTAAACTCTGCTACAACCTACGGCTGTTCGTCAATCAGTTCTAAACTCTGCTACAGCCTACGGCTGTTCGTCATCAGTTCTAAGCTCTACTACAACCTACAGTTGTTCGTCAATCAATTCTAAATTCTGCTGCAACCTACGGCTGTTCATCAATCAGTTCTAGGCTCTGCTACAACCTACAGCTGTTCGTCAATCAATTGTAAACTCTGCACTGACCTACAGCTCTTCATCAATCAAGTTATAAACTCTACTACAAGCCTACGGCTGTTCGTCAATCAGTTCTAAGCTCTACTACAACCTACAGCTGTTCGTCAATCAATTCTAAAGCTCCACTACAACCTACAGCTGTTCGTCAATCAGTTCTAAACTCTGCACAACCTACGGCTGTTCATCAATCAGTTCTAAACTCTACTACAATCCTACAGCTGTTCATCAATCAATTCTAAACTCTACTACAGCCTACGGCTGTTCATCAATCAATTATAAGCTCTACTACAACCTACGGCTGTTAATTAATCAATTCTAAACTCTACTACAACCTACAGCTGTTCATCAATCAATTATAAACTCTACTACAACCTACGGCTGTTCATCAATCAATTCTAAACTCTACTACAGCCTACAGCTGTTCATCAATCAGTAATAAACTCTACTAAACTACTGGCTGTTTCATCAATCAGTTCTAAACTCTACTACAACCTACAGCTGTTCATCAATCAATTCTAAACTCTACTACACCTACGGCTGTTCATCAATCATTCTAAACTCTACTACAACCTACGGCTGTTCGTCAATCAATTATAAACTCTACTACAACCTACGGCTGTTCATCAATCAATTCTAAACTCTACTGCAACCTACGGCTGTTCATCAGTCGGTTCTAAACTCTGCACTACAACCTACGGCTGTTCATCAATCAATTCTAAACTCTACTACAACCTACAGCTGTTCATCAATCAATTCTAAACTCTACTACAACCTACAACTGTTCATCAATCAATAATAAACTCTACTACAACCTACAGCTGTTCATCAATCAGTTCTAAACTCTACTACAACCTACAGCTGTTCATCAATCAATTCTAAACTCTACTACAACCTACAGCTGTTCATCAATCAATTCTAAACTCTACTACAACCTACAGCTGTTCATCAATCAATTCTAAACTCTGCTGCAACCTACAGATGTTCATCAATCAATTGTAAACTCTACTACAACATACAGCTGTTCATCAATCAATTCTAAACTCTACTACAACATACAGCTGTTCATCAATCAATTCTAAACTCTACTACAATTTACAGCTGTTCATCAATCAATTCTAAACTCTACTACAACCTACAGCTATTCATCAATCAATTTTAAACTCTACTACAACCTTCAGATGTTCATTACTCAGTTCTAAACTCCATTACAACCTACAGATGTTCATTACTCAATTCTAAACTCTACTACAACCTAAATATGTTTATTACTCAATTATAAGCTCTACTACAATCTACAGATGTTGTTTACTCAGTTCGAAGCTTCACAACAATCTACAGATGTTCATCAATCAATAATGAACTCTACTACATACTATAGATGTTAAGAATCAATAATGAACTCTAGTACATACTATAGATGTCCATTTGGCCCGGCATGGCCAAACGTATTAAGGCGTTCGACTACTAATCTGAGGGTCGCGGGTTCGAATCCCCGTCGCGCCAAACATGCTCGTCTTTTCAACCGTGGGGGCGTTATAATATGACGGTCAATCCCACTATTCTTTGGTAAAAGAGTAGCCCAAGAGTTGGCGGTGGGTGGTGATGACTAGCTGCCTTCCCTCTAGTCTTACACTGCTAAATTAGGGACGGCTAGCACAGATAGCCCTCGAGTAGCTTTGTTCGAAATTCAAAAAACAAAGATGTTCATATACACCAACCCTCTCGTAAATTAGTAGTGTGATAGAATTTACAAACTACCAAATCTTTGATAGAGCAGGAGTTGGTAATAATTGTTAAGCTGCAAAGACGTTTAAATCAAACAATTACTTACATTTTTCACTGTCTTTCCTGGAAGTAAATTAATGTTGTTTTATGATATAAAACTCGAAAATAAAGCTAAATCATCCAGTAAGCTAATACAACGGTTAGGGACAACGAATGACCTGTTGGTTCATCTGGATTGTCCAATCCTCTGAACTTAAATGAAACTATAAATTGATAAAAGGAGAAATCTTAAAGTCAGTTCTTATGATTCATATAGTTTCATATAGTTATATGAATTTACTACGACGTCTGAAAGCAACTCGTTCTGATAACCTGATAACAATTATATTTGTGTCCTCTAGTTCTACCATTGTCACTACATCAAGAGTGAAAACCGATTATACATCCACATAACCAATTACTTTTATAATTTAAACACTTCAGTGAGATCCATTCCAATTCGTCTTTTTTTCAAGGAAAAAAACAATCTCTGAACCCTTTCCAACAGTTCATTGTCTTTCCTAAAGACTGAACACACTCAAACCTCAACCCTAGGTACCAGTTTAGTAAATCTCCTCTGAACCTTTTCCAACAGTTCATTGTCTTTCCTAAAGACTGAACACAATATTCCAAATGTAGCCTAACCCGTGGCCTACGCAATGAAATTATAACATCTTTAGACTTGTATTCAATATTTCTGTAGATATGACCTACCACTAGCAACAGAACATTGCTTGGATGGATTTAGACTGATCGACTATTACACCAAAATCCCTTTGTTTTTATGACACTGTTAAAGTTATTCTCACCTAAATTATAATTCAAATTATTATAACTCGCATATGTTATATTCCATTTATTATAATTAAAACCATCTATCATTTATTTGTCTAGCTCACTAAATGATTTAAATCCTTTAGTAAATCAGCAATGTCCTCTTCACAGCTAATAACACTGAAGACCTTAGTATCATCAACAAATTATAGTAACTTATTGACTATTCTACATCATTGATGTAAATGAAAAAAGATCAATGGTCCTAAGACTGAGCCCTGAGGTACCCCACTTGTGACATTAATCCAATTTGACTGAACTCCATTTGTAACAACCTTCTGCTTTCTTCCATCCAGCCACTATTATATTCATGTTGTTAACTTATCTCCCAAATGTGTAGAGATAATTTTTTGTAAATATTTATGTGCCCCCTTGTCAAATGTTTTCTAAAAATTCATCAAATCCACACCTTTACGTAAGCAGCAACCTTTTCAAAGAATCATAAAAGTAAGACAAGGTTTTTCTTTAGAGAAATCAAGTTGAGTGTCAATAAAACATATTTCATCAGATGAAAAACTGACAGGAAAAACTGTATTCAGTGGCACATCGGTATGTCTGCGGACTTGTAAAGCTATAAACCGTGGTGAGTTGAACACAGATAGCCCACTGTGCATTTTTGTGCTTAACTACAAACAAATAAGGCTTACAATGACTGAACAATTGTATTAGTTCCCTTGAAACATTAGCCAACCTCTAATCATTCTGGCACCACGAACTATCTTCAAAACTCCTGAGTAAATATCATCTTCTTCAGGAACCTTATTGTTCCTTAAAGTTCCAAATGTTTAGAATTCATATTGTCCGATCTCGTTTCCACCTACAAACTGTTCAGGATGTGGAAATACTGCTTACATCTTCATTAGTAAAAGCTGAAGAAAAACCAATTATCTTCTGATCATCAGATACAAGCCTTTATTTATCATCTCTCAAGATCCCTACCCCAATACTAACATTTTGTTTACCCTTAATATATTTAAAGAAATCCTTACTATTAATATTTACATTATCAACCAATCTTTTCTCTTACATCATTTTTGGTGTCCTAATTTTCTGTTTCACCAATTTTCTTAATATTTTATCACCTTCTAACTCTTCTGTTATACCAGTAAATTTAAATGTCTTAAAGTTATGATGATTTTTAAAATTTTATCTCTTATACTCTTTCTGAGCCAACCCAGTTTTTTTTTCTTTCTATGAATAAAATGTTTACTTTAAATATTTAAACATTTCCCACATCTGAATCAGTTGTCCAATTCATTACAGACAACTCTTGTTCAGCCAAACCAGATTATTGTCCCAAGTGGAGTTCCTCAGGGCTCAGTCTCAGGACCGTTCTACATTTCCACTTACATCAATGAAGAGATAGTCAATACATTACTTAAGGTTCCTGATGATGTTACTGGATGTTGCTGGCTGTGAAGAGGATGTTGCTGATTTACAAAAGGATTTAGATTCCTTGGTGACGAGAAACCCACTTGAAATAAAAATATAGCTCTAAACGGTTGGTATGGGTATTAACACTTTTATTGATAAGGAGAGAACAACCTTTCAACCTTCCTAGGTCATCTTCGGGTTAACAAAAAGAGTTTGCAAGAGACCGTTACTTTATACTTAGCACTTTATTTAAATAGTTACTTTAAAACTTTATATCCAAGACCCCAACCCATTGATACACACCCCCAGTAACTAATTAGAAACCCTTACAGAATTAACTACCTCCAAAACTAACTTTATGTTCAATAACCAAAACTACCTACAAATAAATGGCCCGAGTATGGAGAATCTCGTGTCACCAGTTATAGCCAACATTTTTATGACACAGATTGAATCACAAGCGATCAATTCAACCTTACACCCACCACTATACTGGTACAGGTGTGTTGATGATACATTACACCCACCACTATACTGGTACAGGTATGTTGATGATACATTACACCCACCACTATACTGGTACAGGTATGTTGATGATACATTACACCCACCACTATACTGGTACAGGTATGTTGATGAAACATTACACCCACCACTATACTGGTACAGGTATGTTGATGATACATTACACCCACCACTATACTGGTACAGGTATGTTCATGATACATTACACCCACCACTATACTGGTACAGATATGTTCATGACATGATACATTACACCCACCACTATACTGGTACAGGTATGTTGATGATACATTACACCCACCACTATACTGGTACAGGTATGTTGATGATACATTACACCCACCACTATACTGGTACAGGTATGTTCATGATACATTACACCCACCACTATACTGGTACAGGTATGTTGATGATACATTACACCCACCACCATACTGGTACAGGTATGTTGATGATACATTACACCCACCACTATACTGGTACAGGTATGTTGATGATACATTACACCCACCACTATACTGGTACAGGTATGTTGATGATACATTACACCCACCACTATACTGGTACAGGTATGTTGATGATACATTACACCCACCACTATACTGGTACAGGTATGTTGATGATACATTACACCCACCACTATACTGGTACAGGTATGTTGATGATACATTACACCCACCACTATACTGGTACAGGTATGTTCATGATACATTACACCCACCACTATACTGGTACAGGTATGTTGATGATACATTACACCCACTACTATACTGGTACAGGTATGTTATTGATACATTACACCCACCACTATACTGGTACAGGTATGTTGATGATACATTACACCCACCACTATACTGGTACAGGTATGTTCATGATACATTACACCCACCACTATACTGGTACAGATATGTTGATGATACATTACACCCACCACTATACTGGTACAGGTGTGTTGATGATACATTACACCCACCACTATACTGGTACAGGTATGTTCATGATACATTACACCCCCAACTATACTGGTACAGGTATGTTAATGATACATTACACCCACCACTATACTGGTACAGGTATGTTGATGATACAGTTGCTGGATTCACATGTACACAACACACACTTAGTTTTTTCAATCACATTAACTCGATACACCTCAACAGGAAAAAACTAACCAAATAGCATTTCTTAACCTCAAGATCACTGAAACTGATACAAAATTCATAGCAGAAATCGACAGAAAAATCACCCATACTGGACTATACATTCCCTGGGACTCAACACATGAATCAAAATAAAAACTCAACATATCAAATAAACACAGCCACAACACTATGTTCACCTGACAAAATTAACGATGAAGTCAACAAAATAAAACAACACTTCATCAACATCAACAAATTAAAAAAAAAATGTGGAAAAAATTATACGTACACACCTAGACAAACAACAAACAAACAACAGTAAATCTCAAGATACAACAAACTACAAAACCTTATACTGCTGCATACCATATGTTCCTGACATCAGTGAAAAAATAACCAACATTTGGGAAAAACTTATAACAAAACACAACATTCCAGTAAACACCAAATTTATTGAAAAACCAGGTACAAAACTAAAGTCCATACTATGTAAAAACTACACTGACAAACACAACACCAACATAATTTATAAAATACAATATAAAATACCTCAGACTTGTCTGAGGTGTGAAAAGTGTTTGATTTCTTGGATATTAAAGCAGTTGGAGACATGGAACCTCACTTTCTCCAAATTTATTATTCGACCTCAGTGTTGTTTGTCTGTTTTTGAACTTCGCACAAAGCTACACAAGGGCTATCTATATACACTAGCCGTCCCTAATTTAGTAGTGTAAGACTAGAGGGAAGGCAGCTAGTCATCACCACCCACCGCCAACTCTTGGGCCCCTCTTTTACCAACGAATAGTCGGATTGAACATAATATTATAATACCCCATGGCTGAAAGGGCGAGCATGTTTGGTGTGACTGGGATTCGAACCCGCAACCCTCGGATTACGAGTCGAACAACTTAACCCATCTGGTCATGCCGGGCCTCGACCTCAGTGATTGAAAGGCACATTATTATGACACATATAACGCTGACCAGAACTGTCTTCGCTTGATGAAATGCTTTTTTTTTTTCAGTTAGCAAAGTATTCAAGTGACACAAAATTGCGTTTATGTTCATTAAAAGTTCATTGTAATATTCCATAACCATCTTCACAACTTATTATGTTAAAATTAATGTCAAGTATTTAAAAATTAATAATTTTTTGCTAACTTTCGACCATGTTGCTTTTGCTCTGATAGACAGCATTATGTGAAACCTCGCTTTATATAGATATTTAGGCCTGTCATAGAATGGTAGCTAAGCCACTCGAGTAGCAATCTACAAATCTCGGGATCGAAACATGCCACCGAACATGTTCGCTTTTTCAGCTGTGAGAGTTTCATAATGTCACTGTTAACTCTACTATCACTTGGCAAAAGATGACAGTTTGTAAAGGCTTTCTTCCCTCTCTCTAGGCCTGACATGGCCAGATGGGTTAAGGCATTCGACTCGTAATCTGAGGGTCGTGAGTTCGAATCTCCGTTGCACCAAACATGCTCGGCCTTTCAGCCGTGAGGACGTTATAATGTGACGGTCAATTCAACTATTTGTTGGTAAAAGAGTAGCCCATGTGTTGGCGGTGGGTGGTGACGACTAGCTGTCTTTCCTCTAGTCTTACACTCCTAAATTAGGGACGGCAAGCGCAGAAAGCCCTCGTGTAGTTTTGCTCGAAATTCCAAACAAACAAGCTTCCCCCTCTGGTGTATTATTTTCAAATTAAGGACAGTTAGCGAAGACAGCTCTCGGTAATTTTGCACGACATTCAACAAACAAACAAAACTCATTAATAGAGCTTTAAGCGCTATAGAACTATCATTCAAATCCATTTTTACTGTTTTTAAGGCCAGAATATCATAATTCTGTCCTAGTTTACGTATTACAATTATAGCCGTAATTCTACCTGTATATAATTGATCTACCTACCATTTAGTGCATGGAACCTTATAGTAATTTCATTAATCAGATCTTCAATATTGGAAACGTGTTTACAACATCTACAATTGATATCGTTTTTTGCTCTAAACTTCATTTAGTGTTAAGTTATTTGTTGGTGAAACAAAGGAAAGATGGAACATATATGATTCTTATCTTTGTTTAATGCAAACTGGAGCTTACTACGAGACACTTTAATGTAAATACAATCACTGCCGTTAAGTGATACAGTTATACACGAAAGCTTCATCCTAATATAACGACAGCCTGCGTAAGTTTCCTAATCCACTTGAATTCAGTTTCATAAATGGTGTTTTGAGATTAACAAAAACATTCCTAACTCCCTCTCCAGTGATACAGCAGTCCTCACTCCCTCTCCAGTGATACAGCAGTCGTAGCTCCCTCTCCAGTGATACAGCAGGCTTAAAAGGCCAGAAATCGGATCTCGATACATGTGATAGACAGAACAGGTTTGTGTTTAATTTTAGAATATCTTTGTCTAGTTACTTGTTTGTACGTTTAATTGTTCATCAGTGTTATCAACGTTTAGGTTGTTTTTTGATGTTTTTGGTTTTCGCTGAAGCTTTTCCAGGAAAACTTAATAAAAAATTTTTCGCTAACAAGTTTCTCCTAAAAACCTGTATTTTAATTTTTCTCGCTACCAAGTTTCTCCTAAAAACCTGTATTTTAATTTTTCTCGCTACCAAGTTTCTCCTAAAAACCTGTATTTTAATTTTTCTCTCTGCAAAGTGTCTCCTAAAAAACTGAATTTTATGTCTCCTAAAAACCTGTATTTTAATTTTTCTCTCTGCAAAGTGTCTCCTAAAACTGAATTTTATGTCTCCTAAAAACCTGTATTTTAATTTTTCTCGCTGCCAAGTTTCTCCTAAAAACCTGTATTTTAATTTTTCTCGCTGCCAAGTTTCTTCTAAAAATCTGTATTTTAATTTTTCTCACTGCCAAGTTTCTTCTAAAAATCTGTATTTTAATTTTTCTCACTGCCAAGTTTCTCCTAAAAACCTATTTTTAAATTTTTCTCACTGCCAAGTTTCTCCTAAAAATCTGTATTTTAATTTTTCTCACTGCCAAGTTTCTCCTAAAAACCTGTATTTTAATTTTTCTCACTGCCAAGTTTCTTCTAAAAATCTGTATTTTAATTTTTCTCACTGCCAAGCTTCTCCTAAAAACCTATTTTTTAATTTTTTTTCTCGCTGCAAGTTTCTTCTAAAATCTGTATTTTAATTTTTTCTGCTGCCAAGTTTCTCCTAAAACCTATTTTTAATTTTTTCTCACTGCCAAGTTTCTTCTAAAATCTGTATTTTAATTTTTCTCACTGTCTGTAAGTTTCTCCTAAAACCTATTTTTAAATTTTTCTCACTGCCAAGTTTCTCCTAAAAACCTATTTTTTAATTTTTCTCACTGCCAAGTTTCTCCTAAAAACCTGTATTTTAATTTTTCTCGCTGCCAAGTTTCTTCTAAAAATCTGTATTTTAATTTTTCTCACTGCCAAGTTTCTCCTAAAAACCTATTTTTTAATTTTTCTCGCTGCCAAGTTTCTTCTAAAAATCTGTATTTTAATTTTTCTCACTGCCAAGTTTCTCCTAGAAACCTATTTTTTAATTTTTCTCACTGCCAAGTTTCACATAAAAACCTGTATTTTAATTTTTATCGCTGCCAAGTTTCTCCTCTATTGTTTTCTCACCGATATTGTTTTTATCGTAGTCAATGTCTCTTTGATTCTCGATGACAAGAAACCCACTAGAAATAAAAATGTATCTCAGAATAGCTGGTATGGGTATTAACACTGTTATTGATAAACAGAGAACAACGTTTAGACCTTCCTAGGTCAACGTGAAGATGACTTAGGAAGGTCGAAATGTCGTTCTCTGCTTATCATTAAAAGTGTTAATATCCATACCAGCTGTTCTGAGATAGAGTGTGCCTGTAAGTTCTCATATATATACAGTTTGATTTTATCGTTGTCAATGATCTTCTAAGTACTCAAAGTTTGGTCTTATCGTTGTCTCTCTAAATACTTGTAATTTGGTTTTATCGATGTAAATGTTTGGATTCATCATTGTCGAGGTCTACCTGAGTACTTGTGGGGATATTATATAGCGGAGGTTAATCCGGCTATTCGTTGGCAAAAAGGGTTGGCGGTGGGTGATGATGACTTCCCTCTAGTCTTACACCGCTAAATTAGGGATTTTTAGCGAAGAAAGCCCTCGGAAAGCCTTGAATGAAATTCAAAACAAAGAACTGAAAATTCTAGAAGGATAATTCGAGAGTGTTTATTAGTCACGTGTTATAAATGGTGTTTTTTATTGTAAGTTTGTCTTCTTGTGTCATTCCACGCCCTAATTCGGCACCATCTGACAGTGAAGTTACCAGTTCCGTCAAGTTACAGAATTAGGTTGTCAGATGACTTCTGACAGACCTAAGGGAACTCAACCCACAACAACGTGAAGTACAGCGACAGCTGGTGCAGGAAGAGTGAAAACACACAAGTGACACGTCTCTGGAGAAGAGGTGTAGGGTGCTGTGTAAACGACCACCGTTTCAAGTCGACCATGAAACTGACTTTGTATTTATAATGCTAGATGCTTAAACCAATGTATGAATGAACTTTGTACCAAGTGCAATATGAGATTCGCCGTCCAATAGTTATGTTGTACGCAACCGCAACAGATGGTTAAACGTCCAAGTGATCACCTTAACCTCAAGCAATGTTTAACCTCCAAAATGATCCCTCACACGCAATATAGAGATTAATTGTTTCAAATCACTTATCAGGTTTGTTTGTTTTTTTAACAGCAATGTGACTTGGAAGTGAGTATAGTCAAAAACAACTTCGATAAAATCCTTACAATAAAATCGTATGAAGACAATTGAAAATGTGGCCAGTTAATGCTATATTGCAAATGAAACAAAAATTGATTAATTTTAAGTTTTTAGAAATATATATACAGCGAAATTTGTTTTAGGCTAAGCACAAAGCAACGCCACCACTGATATCGAAATTCAGATTCTAGTATCGTAATCCGCACATATACACATAAGCTGTTTAGAGGAACAGAGGACAAGGGTGAACTTTTTCATATCTTAGTTCACTTACTAAACGCTAGGTGTCATATAACGGAATTAATAGCACAGCAGAGTGTCGTATGTTAGAGAACAAATTTAAATAAATTATCAAATATATCTTAAATCGTTTTTGAAATATTCATATATTCCCTTCGTTCGTAGATATAAAAACACTACGATATAATAATTTTTATAATTTAGAGAAAAAAATTCCAAAACTCCAGCCTTACTCACGAGCTTCCTTCGTGTACTGGGTAAATGATTGTGTGTTGTATTAGCGAGCGAATAGCACACAGAAGAGAAGATAAGAAAACCCTTTACGTCAGTGTGTGCCTTGATCTTTGGAACATGAACGTGTTGACTGCGTTTGTATATTAGTCACGCAATTGAAAAAATGGAAAACACTTCCTGTGTTTTTAATCTCGCTTGCTTAACTTTCTAAGTTAGCTCTATAATACCTGTGACCAAATGATGCCGTCATAATGGATGGGAGACTTCTTTTCATATCATGAACATTACCTTAGAACTTTCCTCGGGTTGCAGAAAGTATTCATTCAAAAACAACATTAAGTAATATGTTCTAAGGGAGGGAAATGTAAACCACAAACACACACAAGCATATGTTCTGAATATATCAATAAATGATGTATAACATTTAGCCCCAAATTAAGTAATTAGATTACGTTGCTAAGTAACCACAAAAGCTAATTATAGTGATTTCATGACCCCTCAAATTATAGATGAGGACAATGTTAATAATGAAGTCACGAAGTAACACAATAATAACAGTTAGTCATGAAGTAACACAATTATCACAGTGAGTCAGAAAGTAGCACAATAATTTAGTGAAGTCAGGAAGTAACACAAAAATAACAGTTATTCATGCAGTAACACAATTATCACAGTGAGTCAGAAAGTAGCACAATAATTTAGTGAAGTCAGGAAGTAACACAAAAATAACAGTTATTCATGCAGTAACACAATTATCACAGTGAGTCATGAAGTAACACAATACTAATAGTGAGGTCACGAAGATACACAATAACAACAGTGAAATCATGAAGTAACAATAATAACAGTAAAGTTATGAAGTAACACAATACCAATAGTGAAGTCACGAAGATACACAATAACAACAGTGAAACCATGAAGTAACACAGTAATAACAGTAAAGTCATAAAGTAACATAATACCAATAGTAAAGTCACGAAGATACACAATAACAACAGTGAAGTAATGAAGTAACACAGTAATGACAGTGAAGTAATGAAGTAACACAATAATGACAGTGAAGTAATGAAGTAACACAATAATAACAGTAAGTCATGAAGTAACACAATAATAACAGTGAATTCATGAAGTAACATAATACTAATAGTGAAGTCATGAAGTAGCATAATACTAATAGTGAAGTCATGAAGTAACATAATACTAATAGTGAAGTCATAAAGTAGCATAATACTAATAGTGAAGTCATGAAGTAACACATTAATGACAGTGAAGTCATGAAGTAACACAATAATAACAGTGAAGTCATGAAGTAGCATAATACTAATAGTGAAGTCATGAAGTAACACATTAATGACAGTGAAGTCATGAAGTAACACAATAATAACAGTGAAGTCATGAAGTAACACAATAATAACAGTGAAGTCATGAAGTAACATAATACTAATAGTGAAGTCATGAAGTAACACATTAATGACAGTGAAGTCATGAAGTAACACAATAATAACAGTGAAGTCATGAAGTAACATAATACTAATAGTGAAGTCATGAAGTAGCATAATACTAATAGTGAAGTCATGAAGTAACACAATAATAACAGTGAAGTCATGAAGTAACATAATACTAATAGTGAAGTCATGAAGTAGCATAATACTAATAGTGAAGTCATGAAGTAACACAATACTTTATTAAAGTCATAAAGTAACAATACTAATAGTGAAGCCATGAATAATACAATACCAAAAACCCTCTGTTACGTTGAAGCAAACATTATGTGATATTTCATGCCATCAAGTGCTGTTCCTCATTTTCTTTAATATTTTAGTATCATAACCAGGCTTATGATCCAGAAATGTGGTGTAACATTTTAAGTTGATATGAATGTATAACGTTGTTAGAAAGTTTTATGAAAGAACAATTCCAGATTTCGTGGATTCGGAGGTAGTTACAAACTGTATCGGTTCGTTGTTTCCTGAGGCCTTAAAATACGAGACTAGTGTTCAAAATGAAAGTTCAGGGAAGAAGTCGAGTCTTTATGTTGAACTGAATTCAATAAAATCTCTGGACTGCAAAGTCACCAGCAAAGAGTAATTTCCTAGTGCATCAACGGAAAGTAAACGGACTAACAACATTAAAATAGAGAATTCAATCCCATATGGTAGATGTACTTTGTAGTTTGGCACTAGAAGACGACACAAATGTAAAGAGGGATCCCAAAATATTAAGTAACGTTCAGTGTTAAGGTTGTTGTAGTTAGTCATTGTTATATTATATTTTAAAGTTGTTGTGGTAAGTTACGGTAAAATTGTATGATAAGTACCTTGATGACTCAAGTTAACACACCATAATCACAACAAACATTAGGTACCTTAATGACTCAAGTTAACACACCATAATCACAACAAACATTAGGTACCTTAATGACTCAAGTTAACACACCATAATCACAACAAACATTAGGTACCTTAATGACTCAAGTTAACACACCATAATCACAACAAACATTAGGTACCTTAATGACTCAAGTTAACACACCATAATCACAACAAACATTAGGTACCTTAATGACTCAAGTTAACACACCATAATCACAACAAACATTAGGTACCTTAATGACTCAAGTTAACACACCATAATCACAACAAACATTAGGTACCTTGATGACTCAAGTTAACTCACCATAATCACAACAAACATTAGGTACCTTGATGACTCAAGTTAACACACCATAATCACAACAAACATTAGGTACCTTGATGACTCAAGTTAACACACCATAATCACAACAAACATTAGGTACCTTGATGACTCAAGTTAACACACCATAATCACAACAAACATTAGGTACCTTAATGACTCAAGTTAACACACCATAATCACAACAAACATTAGGTACCTTAATGACTCAAGTTAACACACCATAATCACAACAAACATTAGGTACCTTGATGACTCAAGTTAACACACCATAATCACAACAAACATTAGGTACCTTAATGACTCAAGTTAACACACCATAATCACAACAAACATTAGGTACCTTAATGACTCAAGTTAACACACCATAACCACAACAAACATTAGGTACCTTAATGACTCAAGTTAACACACCATAATCACAACAAACATTAGGTACCTTAATGACTCAAGTTAACACACCATAATCACAACAAACATTAGGTACCTTAATGACTCAAGTTAACACACCATAATCACAACAAACATTAGGTACCTTAATGACTCATGGTAATACAGTTTAACCACAACACTGATTAACTACCTTAATGACTCATGATAATACAGTTTAACCAGAACAATGATTAACTTCCTTAATGGCCCATGGTAATACAGTTTAACCACAACAATGATTAAATACCTTGATGATTCCTGTTAATACAGTTTAACCACAACAATGATTAACTTCCTTAATGACTCATGGTAATACAGTTTACCACAACAAATATTAACTACTTTAATGACTCAGGTTAATCAGTTTAACCACAACACTGATTAACTACCTTAATGACTCATGATAATACAGTTTAACCAGAACAATGATTAACTTCCTTAATGGCCCATGGTAATACAGTTTAACCACAACAATGATTAAATACCTTGATGATTCCTGTTAATACAGTTTAACCACAACAATGATTAACTTCCTTAATGACTCATGGTAATACAGTTTACCACAACAAACATTAACTACCTTAATGACTCATGGTAATACTGATAAACCACAACAATGATTAACTACCTTAATGACTCATGGTAATACTGTTTAACCACAACAAACATTAACTACCTTAATGACTCATGTTAATACAGTTTAACCACAACAAACATTAACTTCCTTAATGACTCATGGTAATACAGTTTACCACAACAAACATTAACTACCTTAATGACTCATGGTAATACAGTTTAACCACAACAAACATTAACTTCTTTAATGACTCATGTTAGTACACTTTAACCACAACAAACATTAACTACCTTAATGACTCATGGTAATACAGTTTAACCACAACAAACATTAACTTCCTTAATGACTCATGTTAGTACACTTTAACCACAACAAACATTAACTTCCTTAATGACTCATGGTAATACAGTTTAACCACAAGAAACATTAACTTCCTTAATGGCTCATGTTAGTACAGTTTAACCACAACAAATATTAACTTCCTTAATGACTCATGGTAATACAGTTTAACCACAAGAAACATTAACTTCCTTAATGGCTCATGTTAGTACAGTTTAACCACAACAAATATTAACTTCCTTAATGGCTCATGGTAATACAGTTTAACCAGAACAAACATTAACTTCCTTAATGACTCATGTTAATACAGTTTAACCACAACAAACATTAACTTCCTTAATGACTCATGTTAATACAGTTTAACCACAACAAACATTAACTTCCTTAATGACTCATGGTAATACTGTTTAACCCCAACAAACATTAATTACCTTGATGACTCAGGTTAATACAGTTTAATCATGATGAATAATGTTTGAATCTGTTTTAATTATATTGAACATTATAAAGAAATGTTGTTATTGTAGCCACAACTTAAGATTTGAAATGAATGTTTTGTGATATTTCTTATTTAAACTGAAACACACATATGTAAATATAACGCTTCGTTTCTGTGCCATTAATGTTAAAATTTGCGACATAATACATATTTCTGTAACAATAATAAAGGATTTCTGTAGATACTGGTCGAGGTATGTGGACAAATTTGTAATTTCTAGTTAATTTGAGACTCTTTCTAAAGTCTATTTTGTCACTTAACTCATAACATGAACTGTTAGTTGAACAGAGGTTGGTGAGACGCTTAAGTTAGTTACAATAGACAGAGAACTTGACACGTTGTTTATTAATACGGTTTTTATCAAGTATAAACATCATAATATTAGTTTCAGGCGTGGGATTAATCATTAATGTTTATGCTATTGATCGGTTGTTATGTGGGAACCGATGGTTTTTCAAGAGGGACAACTCATGGAGAAACAGTAAATATTTAGTTTCTGTAAGTTCCCTTAAGCAACAGATTCAGAGATGTCTTTCATCACAATGTGATTTTGTTCTGTCATTTGAAGCCGAACTGCGAGGCAGTACAAAGAGTTTGAGAAATGCATTCGTCAAACAAACTTCAAGTTGTGTGAGAAGTGAAACAGTTATATAATTTGGTTGTATAAAACAAGAACCTCGTGGATCTTTCAGTTGTTATTCACGTTTTATTTAGACACTGTAGTTTGTTTAAACGCTTATCTCTGAGACATTATGTGTATATATAGTTTTATCTTTCTATAGTTTTGTACAGATCTTAAAACTATAACCATTACGAGTAGAATGTGAAACTTACACTAAATTATCTTTTGAAACTAGCTTCCAGACGATACTAAGAAATATAAATAATGTAGAAAAGTCCTAGAATAAAAAGCAAGCCCGTAACTGACCCATTGGACGTTCGTGACTTTGTTAGTGGAACACATTACTTTAATATTAAAACACCACATTCTACTCAGTTGGAGTGGAGATTACCATGGACGCATATTTCATCTCTGAGTAATACGTCCTACTAGATTTAGTTGATATATAAAATATGCTTCTAAATGTAAACTAATACAATATTTTTCCTTACTCTTTTGTAAGGGTTTTGCAAGGAAATCCTTGCGATGTCTTCCTGGGATGTTACAGAAAAGCGAATAATAGTTTTAACACTTAGATAAACGATTTATTTCTGTTCATATGTTATTATTTTATGTTATGTAATTATTATGCTATTTTTTTTACCAGATAGCACCAAACAAAGGTTTGCAGTTTATTCTAGCTCGTGCGTTTGTGTTTTCTTAAAACAAAGCTACATCGGGCGATCTGCTGGGTCCATTGAGGAGAATAGAACCCTTGATTTTTGAGTCATAAATCCGTAGACTTATCGCTGTACTAGCGAGGGGCTAATTCGTGGGACAAGAAGTGAAATTTTAACTACATATTTGTGATTGTGTAAACAAACTAAAATAGATTTAAAATGAATATTATTATAAGTTATCTGTAAACAACACTTCGAATCGTTGAAGTAGTTGAGTACTTAGGTTTTCAGATATAAATCTGATTATTGCTATCGTGTTCTTGATTTGATACAGTAAAATAAAATTACTACGACATTTTCATGTTGTATTAAAACTATCATATTTACCTTACTTTAATTTAACACAGGTCACTGCAGCTCAGCTGTTGCTAAGCTGAATAAAACGGCATATACAAACAGGGAAGTTTCAACAAAGTACGACCTCTAGCGGAAAATGGTCTGTGAAATATCCAACGTCGTCAGTTAACAAATGAGCCATGAAAACAAAAAGTAGGGGTAAGCCAGTGGAGGCCAGTTGTGACAGGGGTGGGGCCAAGTTGAAACTAAACAGTTGTAGACAATGTTCACGGTTGAGTGACTGGAAGTAATTAGATGACATTTCTCCTTGGACAACGACTGATCTAGACATTGCAAATCTATTTAGAAGAACTTTAAATAATCAAAGTCTATTTTAAAGGACTATTTGACCTGGCTGTGCCTAATTACGAACTTATAGATTAGAGGGATGGCAGATAATCAACAGCACCAGCCGCCAATCCTTGGGCTACGCTAGTCAAATAGAGTGATTTGATCGTAACTGACTCAGGATTGCGGCAGTTTAATTGGGCCGCATCCGTCGCAAAACACCGCCACATCCAACGTTTTAGGCATAGCAGTTCAGTTGGTGATACTTTGGAGTTACCATTTTGACACAAGTCACTAGGCTTGAAACTGATTTAATATCTTAGCATCGTGCTATGCTTCTCAGGCTATTATAGAATAAGTGATTAAAAACATCTGTTTTTAACATGGTATCTGCCTTATCAATATTTATGGTGGTGTCAAGAATAAATAAATCACGACAAACATATCCACAGCTGCAGACCCACAGCTTTCTGGCTCGAACCACGATATGTCATTGGACATACACAGCGTTGCAGCTGTGAAGACATAATAATTGTGTTGCAGATTTGTAAATATTGCAACAATAAGACTGTAATAACATTGACTTCATAACGGGCTGTTCATGGACTATTGTCGATCCGAAGATCCAAGGTTCGAGAGCATTCAACTGTGCGAGCACAGAAACACCAAACACTAATCTCAGTACTCGGTTAAGAGTAGCTTCAAAGGCGGCGAATGCTGTTAGCTTATTATCCTGTATTTGTTCAGAAGTAATTAGGTGCATCTGTGCTCGAGCCTTGGATGTTTTTTTGAATTTCGCGCAAAGCTAAACATGTGTTAAGAAATTGTATAACAAACCCACCTCACCATGAAACATTTACAAAGTACAGAATTATCTAGTCCCATAGATACGTGAAACAGGACATAACTTGAAGGTCACATCATATACCTCTTCCCAAGCCCATATGCGAGTCAAAACAAACAACTCTTTTCTTTCTGAACAGAACGTTACAACCTTGTTTGTTTGTTTTTTTAGTTTTACGCAAAGCTACTCCAGAACTACATGCGCTAGACGTCTCTAATTTAGAGAAAAGGAAGCTAGTCATCATCACCCACCGTCAACTCTTGGGCTTCTCTTTTACCTACGAATAGTGGGATTCACCGTAACATTATATCGCCCCGACGGCTGAAAGGGCGAGCATGTTTGGTGCAACGGGGATTCGAACCTGTGACTCTCATATTACGAGTCGAACGTCTTAACCCACGTAGCTATGCTGGGCTGAGCGTTGGAGTTCTATTTCCAGGTTGTATAGTATATATACTCTTGTGTAAATGCTATTTAGTTTGAAAGTACCAATATCCAACTTATTATTATTGGATTGGGTCGCTTCGTGTTAGCAACCAATATTTTTCTGACAGGTTTTAGAAAACTGTCAGTCCCAGTGAGGTGAAACTAAGAACACGTGCCAGGTGTGGATATATCTTATATTGTTTTGAAATTCGATTTTACCCAGTCTTTAATTTTTTATTTTATTTTTTAACACTTGCCACGAACTAACAATTTATTTTGGTGTTACTGTCAAACTTCGAGATACCAGCTCTTTGATTTATTACGCTATGTAACAAAAATTTTGTTCCTGGATAGTATGTGTTATTTCTTAATTGCTTATGTTGTAAAAGTACAGAAAATGGCCATTATTCCCTTCAAACTCTGCTTTTGTGACCTGGATAATGACATTTAGAAATCAACCTATTTTCTATGTAAAAACGGGCAAATTTGCACATTTTCATTTACATTAGGTCTGAATAAAACAACATATGAATCAAGATTTACATGTATTTATACTAAAGTTATACAAAAATGTTTAGAAGTGAGTAATTTTTCGAGATTTGCGACTGTAATGTAAATCACTTTCACGTATCAGCTCCCAAATATATTCTCCCATCATGTTTTCATTATATGCTCCCAGGTCACAAAAGCATAGTTTGAAGAGAAAAAAAGGTCTTTTCTATTTACTTTAGGCATAAGCAATTGGGAAATAACACTTTCTGCCCAGGAACCAGAAAAAGTAAACATTTTGTTACATAGTGTTATAGGTAAATAAATAGATACCCCACCCTTCTCTCCACCTCACACAACACTGGAAATGAAGAAACATATAAACTAGACGATAAGAAAATGCACTCCAAGTGATGTTCTGATGTCATGTTTAGACGATAAGAAAATGCACTCCAAGTGATGTTCTGATGTCATGTTTAGACGATAAGAAAATGCACTCCAAGTGATGTTCTGATGTCATGTTTAGACGATAAGAAAATGCACTCCAGGTGATGTTCTGATGTCATGTTTAGACGATAAGAAAATGCACTCCAGGTGATGTTCTGATGTCACGTTTAGACGATAAGAAAATGCACTCCAGGTGATGTTCTGATGTCATGTTTAGACGATAAGAAAATGCACCCAGGTGAGTTTCTGATGTCATGTTTAGACGATAAGAAAATGCACTCCAGGTGAGTTTCTGATGTCATGTTTAGACGATAAGAAAATGCACTCCAGGTGAGTTTCTGATGTCATGTTTAGACGATAAGAAAATGCACTCCAGGTGAGTTTCTGATGTCATGTTTAGACGATAAGAAAATGCACTCCAGGTGAGTTTCTGATGTCATGTTTAGACGATAAGAAAATGCACTCCAAGTGATGTTCTGATGTCACGTTTAGACGATAAGAAAATGCACCCAGGTGATGTTCTGATGTCATGTTTAGACGATAAGAAAATGCACTCCAGGTGATGTTCTGATGTCATGTTTAGATGATAATAAAATACACTCCAGGTGATGTTCTGATGTCATGTTTAGACGATAAGAAAATGTTCTCCAGGTGACGTTCTGATGTCAGGTTAAGACGATAATAAAATGCACTCCAGGTGATGTTCTGATGTCACGTTTAGTTCTTTGTTACACAAAAACTTTCTTTTTATGCTAGAAGCGACAGATGCTTTTCTTTCTGCTCAAACTGCACCATTCTAGGCTTAGGACGCGACTCTAGGCCTACACAACATGGTGAGAAGGTATATGTGATAGGGTGTTGGAACTGTAAGGGTGCTGTTGATCCTTGAGATAAATTATGTGAGCTTATATTCATTTACAGATGGTTGACCTGTAATCCAAAACAACAGTTTTTGTAGTTTGCTAGTTTATTTATTCCCAACACCTCAATTATTCTCAATTGGTTGGCCAAACCAGCTTCTGATAATATAGTAAGTTAAAATGTTAAACCGTTTCAGTTGTGACGTTTGTACATAAACAGTGGACCGAACGTAGTTCCGGGATGGTGGAAACGAGAAACCACACTTCACATCTCTCTACCATCAAACCGCGCTTTGTATTCTGAAACCGTCTGTGTACATCACAGACGTCAGAGTCAATCATTCGACTAGAGTAGTCAAGTAATTGGTTTTCTTCTTTTTGATATTTCACGAAAATTAGAGAGGTTAGTGCTGGTATCTGTCATGTGGCTCTGCTTGAGTATTGGATAAAATAAATGATTTTGTAACACTGACTTATAATACTTTTGAATCAAACGATTAACTTTCAAGGTATTTATATTATTGTAGGTAATATGCCATATTTATCTATTTGTTTGTTTGTTTTGGAATTTCGCACAAAGCTATTCGAGGGCTATCTGTGCTAGCCATCCCTAATTTAGCAGTGTAAGACTAGAGAGAAGGCAACTAGTCATCACCACCCACCGCCAACTATTGGGCTATTCTTTTACCAACGAATAGTGGGATTTACGATAACATTATAACACTACCACAGCTGAAAGGGCGAGCATTTTTGGTGTAACGGGGACTACGAGTCGCACGCCTCAACTCACTTGACAATACCAGGCCGTAATATGAAGTGTAATGTACTAATTATCCATTTGTCGTAAAGTAAACTAATGGAAAGTATGCACAGTTTTTAACAAATGTTAATAAAACACAGAGAAAAATTAAATGTGATATTGTATGTGGTTTTGGAACACATTAAATGTAATATTGTATGTGGTTTTTGAACACATTAAATGTAATATTGTATGTGGTTTTGGAACACATTAAATGTAATATTCTTGGTATGTGGTTCTGGAACTCATTAAATGTAATATTGTATGTGGTTTTTGAACACATTAAATGTAATATTCTTGGTATGTGGTTTTGGAACACATTAAATGTAATATTCTTGGTATGTGGTTTTGGAACACATTAAATGTAATATTCTTGGTATGTGGTTTTGGAACACATTAAATGTAATATTCTTGGTGGAACACATTAAATGTAATGTGGTTTTGGAACACATTAAATGTAATATTGTATGTGGTTCTGGAACACATTAAATGTAATATTCTTAGTATGTGGTTTTGGAACTCATTAAATATAATATTCTTGGTATGTGGTTCTGGAACACATTAAATGTAATATTGTATGTGGTTTTGGAACACATTAAATGTAATATTCTTGGTATGTGGTTCTGGAACACATTAAATGTAATATTCTTGGTTTTGGAACACATTTCTATGTGTTTGTGTTTTTTTCCTTTTAAGTTTCACGTGTTTAATTTTTTTAACTTGCTGCTTCCAGTTATTTACAAATTTAACTGAATAAAACGCCCTCTCAGTCTCTGCATTATCACCACGAAAGGTTCTGTTTGAGGATTTATCATGATGTCTGAGTGTTTTGATACTCGAATATCATTATGATGTATCTACAATATAAGTCTGAGATATACTGTAATGGTATATCCAGAAGTCTGGGATCTTTGAGGTATTACTATAAAGAATGGTTAAGATTAGCTTGCCCGTTTAATAAAGTATCTGAGATTTCCTGTAATGGTTTATTGAGAAAGGTTGTTTCATAATAATAGTTCAAGTTGGAATTATTTTATTTTGTTTAGCTAATACAACCTCAACAGACTAAAACTGGTTTGTTCATAAATGGTGGTGACGTAACCTTGTTTAACTAATACAACCATAATAGACTAAAACTGGTTTCTTGTTAAATGGTGATGACGTAACAGTGTACTGTAGGTTAATGAATTAGGGAAGTGTGTAGAGAAAATCACGTGTAAGGCAGGTCCATCTACACTTGTGTTATTTGTGTGCTGTTTTTGAAAGTAAGCCTAAAATTATTCAGATGCTGATTGGCTGTTTTTTGTATACTTACATGCTGATTGGCTGTCTTGAATAGTAATACGTAGAGTTCTTTGCTGATTGGCTATTTTGATGAGAAACAAATAAAAACAGGCCTTAAATTTCCAAAGGCAGTCGAGAAATAATTAAAATATCTGTAATGCTTAAGTTTAACCTAGGTATTGGGTTTCATGGCGTGTTAATTAATGATAAGAACGTAAATTGATTATAGAGGTACGATAAGGAATGTTATATAAGGATTAATTAATCTGGTTAGAATATAAAAGAAACGTAGTGTGCCTTAATTATAACAAATTATTAAGAAATGTTTTATCTTCCAAATTTCATTACAACAAGATAACTAAAGCCAGGTCAATAAGGCTCATATTAAATGCGTTCTCTAATTCAAAGTTCCCGTTGAAGAATGAACATGCATCCATATTTTAGCGTTTTTATGTTGAAAATTTAACCCTTGAATTATAACTGCCGCACTGAATAATATAGTCTCTCTCAAAACGTGAACAGAAATTAACAGTTAGTGGTGAGTTTTAACTGTGTTTGGATCCATCTAACCCCAACATTGTATATGTAGTTAAAGTGGAGTTTGATTCCCGTCAGTGGATAGAGTGCATAATAACCCATTGTGTAGCTTCGCAATAACAAAACAGCAACAACATTTACGACTCTATGTTTGAAAATTGAAGAGAAATATGACAAAATGGAAAATAAAAGATATCAAACAAATATTTAGTTTTAAATAGGTTCGATTATTTAATACCAGGAAGTTTCAAAGACAAGTACGTCTAATCTGACAGAAAATCTCACCAGGCGGCGTCCAGGTTTTATTCACTGCGATTAAATACTTCTTGAAATCGTAAATGTTTTCCATAATCATAAAATAATTCTTTAGTTTGGACAGTCACAAGATGTAAAAAGATAGAGCTTAATATATATTAACGCTCTAATATATATTAACGCTCTTCTGTTTTCTGTATGCCTTCACACCCTTACGACAAAATGCAGCTACAAGAAGACCAACTAAGAAATTGAAGCCCAGCATGGCCAGGTGTTTAAGGCACTCGGTTCGTAATCCGAGGGTTGCGGGTTCGAATCCAGTCACACCAAACATGCTCGCCCTTTCAGCCGTGGGGGCGTTATAATGTGACCATCAATCCCACTATTCGTTGGTAAAAGAGTAGCCCAAGAGTTGGCGGTGTGTGGTAATGACTAGCTGCCTTCCCTCTAATCTTACACTGCTAAATTAGGGACGGTTAGCGCAGATAGCCCTCGTGTAGCACGTGACTCCAGACTAACATGTCCGATTAGCTCAATTAGCGCACGACAGAAACCGTGTGCCGATGATCTCCGTAATGACATCTCTTGGTTCTCTTAAAATAATCTTGAAATCTAAAGTTGTATCGTATTCCCCAGAAACTCGTGAGTAACTCTCTGGGGTCTCTCACCAAGCAGTACCAACGAAGTTCAAGGCTATGGAACTCTAAGAGATTACATTAATTGACAACGACAAGAGATATACGTAGTCGACAAGACACATTAGAAGCAGAGGTTCAATAATTTAAATGGCAATAGAACACAATTAGACTATTACTAATAAATTATGAGTGAGATAAAATAATCTGTGAACCACACTATATCTGCCATATTCACCGCTGACGGGCCTTTTCTCACAATACCATGGATCACCAATTCGGCTGATATATAACAGACACGGTTTGGTTTATGCTATTTGTCACACGGGGTAAGGAAAGTTTAATGTTCCAGGATATTTGTTGTTCATTAAACAAAACAAAAGTAGGATACGTTTCAGAAAAGTATGTTGTCAACTGACGTAAAATATAATTAATGTTACTTAATTAGTGCGTAAACTTCCTGATATATTTTATTAACTGAAGACGATTAATAATGTACAAAAACATTGATTTTCAATCTCTTCTCGAGTAAAACAAAACGAACATTCGATCACCAACAACATCATGGTTTACGTGCTAATATCTTAAAGTAAAATGGCAGACAACCAGAAAGGGTCACGGGTTAAAACCACATTGTGCAAACGATTAAAAGGGCATTGTGACTCGCTGACTTTTATGTTTCCATTATTAAGTGACTACTTGAGTCACGAGCGTTAGCTGAGAACATTCTCAGCAAGTTTATGTATCTTCGCATAACTAACTGTTAAACTTCCAATCTCGACAGGATAGACCTGCTCAAACTTAAAAAAAAACCGAAATAAATCAGACTATAGCGCCATTCTAATCACACCGGAAATAGATTTTAATTTATTCGCTATGATCTATCTAAAATAGAGTCATAAAAACAACTAGAAACGTGCACATACAATAACAAATGTTTAGTGTCAAACTAAACACATAAAAAATATATATTACATAAAGTAACACAAAAACTTAAACCGAGACAGGTTTTAGTGACTGACGTTACAACATTCTTTACAGATATTTGTATCTTATCAACGTGTCTGATATAAGATGTATTTTAAAATAAAATAAGAACAGCTTGCTAGAAAATGTACACATTTTTTAATTTTTCCATTTCGGGCAAAGGAGAAATGTCCACCGTAGAAACGACATTAAAATAACTAACTCTCTCTCACGGAAAAAGAAATTCTGAAAGACAAAGGAAAGGCAAATTTCTGTATCTACAGGGTGTTCGGAAAGTCACTGTGCAGTTTTGTAATCATATGTCTATTCAGTCTATTTCAAGACAGCAACTGATAGCGATGTTTAGAAACAAAATAAGAAGGATCCAGACCTGTATTGATACCAACGGGGTCACTTTCAACACTGTTTATAATTGTCATTCATATTTACCTCCTGTATTCTATGTTGAAACACGTCTGTTGATAAATATATAAGTGCACAGTGACTTTCCGAACACCCTGTATAATGAAAGGTAACAAACCTTTATTTTAACACGTTATTTTTATGATAACTTTCGTGATATTTAAAACAACAATAAAACTAGTAAATTATTCGAAATATTCTGTTTTTTGTGTTTATTATTGAAATAACCATTATTTCGTTATTACTCAAAGAGAGAATGAACTGTTATACCATTTTATTAATATACTGGCTAATATCTTAAATTGATGTTATATTACTGATCGATGAAATGTCATTAAGACATGAAAAGTTGTCCTGACCTTATAAGTAATTATCAAAACTGCTCATAAAAACAGCAAAACACAAAACTTGTTTGTATCTCCGCAGGGACCCAAGAAACCTTCGTGTCAACTTTGTTGAAGGTCCAAAGTCGAAGCACAAAAACGCAAACTAAAAATTTTAACTTATCTCAACGTGGAACAAATGAGTTACATGGAAATATAACAAAGCACCATTATATTTATATAGATAAGTAGTTACATGGACAAAAACAAACAGTACCATTATGTTTATATAGATAAGTAGTTACATGGACAAAAAAACAAACAGTACCATTATGTTTATATAGATAAATAGTTACATGGACAAAAAAACAAACGGTACCATTATGTTTATTTAGATAAATAGTTACATGGACATAAAACAAACAGTACCATTATGTTTATATAGATAAGTAGTTACATGGACAAAAAACCAACGGTACCATTATGTTTATTTAGATAAATAGTTACATGGACATACAACAGCCAGTACTATTACATTTATACAGATAAGTAGTTACATGGACATACAACAAACAATAGTATTATATTTATATAAGTAAGTAGTTACACGGACATACAACAAACAATAGTATTATATTTATATAAGTAAGTAGTTACATGGACATACAACAAACAGAACTACTATATTTATAGAGGTAAGTAGTTATATAGAAATAAAAGAGACTGCCATTATATTCATATAAATAAGTAGTTACACGGACATATAACAGGCATAATTTTTATTTATACAGATAAGTAGTTATATGATCATATAAGGGACTGTACTATTATATTTATACAAATAAGTAGTTACATAAACATACAGCAGGCAGTATTAGAATATTTATATAGATAAGTAGTTATATGGTTATACAAAAGACTACTATTATATTTATATAGACAAATATTTACATGGACATACAAGAGATAGTATTATGTTTTATATAGATAAGTAGGTACATGGACATACAACAGACAAGTACTATTATATGTATATATAAGTAGTTATATGGACATACAACAGCGAGTGTTATTATATTGATATAGATAAATTGTTACATAGACATACAAGAGATAGTATTATGTTTATATAGATAAGTAGTTACATGGACATACAACAGACAGTACTATTATATGTATATATAAGTAGTTATATGGACATACATAAAACAGCGAGTGTTATTATATTGATATAGATAAATAGTTACATAGAAATATAACAGACTACTTTTTATATTTTTATATATATAAGTAGTAACGCACAAACAACAAAAACATTACTATTATAATTATATAGTTAAGTAGTTACATGGACGTACAACAGCCAGTACTATTACATTTATATAGATAAGTAGTTACATGGACATACAATAAACAATACTATTATATTTATATAAGTAAGTAGTTACATGGACATACAACAGACAGAACTACTATATTTATATAGGTCAGTAGTTATATAGAGATATAAGAGACTACAATTATATTTATATAAATAAGTAGTTACACGAACGTATAACAGACATAATATTATATTCATACAGATAAGTAGTTATATGATCATATAAGAGACAGTACTAAAATATTTATATAGATAAGTAGTTATATGGTTATACAAAAGACTACTATTATATTTATACAGACAAATAGTTACATGGACATAAGCAGATAATAGTGTTATGTTTATATAGATAAGTAGGTATATGGACATACAGCAGACAGTACTATTATATTCATATAGATAAATAGTTAAACGGACATACAACAGAAGTACTATTATATATATATAAATAAGTAGTTACATAGACATACAACAAACAGTACTATTGTATTTATATAAATAAGTAGTTATATGGACGTACGACAGACAGTACTTCATATTTATATAGATAAGTCATTACATGGACGTAGAACAAAGTGTACTATTATATTTATATAGATAAGTAGTTACGTAGAAATGCAACAGACAGTACTACTATATTTATATATATACATATCTTTTTCGTGGTTGTTTTGTGTTCTTTTGGGCTATTTGTCCTGTTTTCATTGAGGGAATTGAACCCCGGATGTTACCATTGTAAGTCTGTCGGTAGATGTTTGAGTATGGTAGTCTGTGGTTGGGAGACACTCAAAATGTTATTTAATGATGCGTCAAGAGACCAGAAAGAAAGAATCATTTGCGGCTGTGAGAGCCGAGAGCGGGACAATTACTCATTCTACCGGCCTTCTTGGCAAACTCGACTCCAGTCCTTGGTAGTGGGAGGGTCTGAGACTGACCAGCTGCTGAACTCATGTCAAAGTCGTCATGCTTGATAGGAAGAGTTAGAAGCAGAGCTGCCGGTGGTGGAAGATCCGAGTATCATATTACGTGTTGATGAAATAAAACCCTGATGGCTGTTTAGAATGTGCCCTCGAAAACAAATGTGCCCGTAAATCATGGTGTTTAAGTTTTCGTTGTCGATTTGAAAATCCATTTTTGATGCTTTTATATATAAACATTAACGGCTAGTCAAATCAATGCGTGGCTTGTTTGTCAAACTTACACTTTATCTGACACATTCAGTTCCGACGGAACCTTTTGCTCAATATGTTTGGGTTTGAATTTCACGTAAAGCTACGCGAGGGCTGTCTGCGCTAGCCGTCCCTAATTTAGCAGTGTAAGACTCGAGGGAAGGCAGCTGGTCATCATCACTCACCGCCAACTCTTGGGCTACTCTTTAACCAAAGAATAATGGGATTGACCGTTAATTATAATGCCCCCACGGCTGAAAGGGCGAGCATGTTTTGTGTGACAGAGATTCGAATTCGCGACCCTCGGATTACAAATCGAGTGCCTTAACCACCTGGCCGTGCCGGGTCCTGTTGAGGTATAAGGTAAATTAATAGTAATTATCAATGTTTATTTAACTCACCAGCTAGTTAAAAGTAGGCTTAGTGTTAATAAAACATTATAATTTATTTATTTTATATTTAATGATGATTATTTATTACTATTCTTTACTTTGAAATAATTTTAACATTATTCAGGAGAGCTAATCATAAATAGTCATAGAAATAATTTTAACATTATTCCGAAGAGCTAATCATAAATAGTCACAGAAATAATTTTAACATTATTCAGAAGAGCTGATCATAAATAGTCATAATATTTCTTTTCATGTGTAACAGAAACAGTTCTTCACCAACCATACCATAGTTTATCATGTGTACCATAACAGTTCTTAACTTATCATAGTATGGCTTGTTAGATATGTACGAGAAACAATTTTTAATATATCGTATTGTAACTTGCTATTTGTATTTTAACGTCAGTTATTAACTTATTAAGTATAACTCGCTCTTTGTATTCTGAAGCGAATTGTTAACTTATCAAAGTATAACTTGTTACGTGTATTCTAAAGTCAGTTGTTAACTTATTAAAGTATCACTTGTTATGTCATCTGATAAAAGTTTATAACATGTTTTTGTAACCTGTGTCATATCCAGACATCTATTATTTGTTAACCAGGCTACAAACAATAATACGTAGGGACTACTTCGAGTAAGACCACATAATATTATTGCGTATGACTAATATTTGGTAATTAACTTGCTTAACGATACTAAAGATACTTGACTCACAAAAGCCAAATGAAAAGCTTTGAGCTCTGGTATAGGGGAAGGAATCCCTCTACGTGTAATTGGAAAGTGCCCTTAAGAGATTACAAGAAGACAAAACCAAACAAAAAACGAGTTCAATCAGCTGGGATTAAAAACAACAAATAAATTACCACTCACTCAGTGAGAACACCACTGATGTAGGTTTTCCAATTTTAAGTCGTAGAAAACTCGTTTAAGAGGGTAAATACTGCCATTAGAGTCCATGTGGACTACGAAGCCTTCATGAATCATAATAAAGTAACCAATTTCTCATTGAAATCGCAAACGAGTCTGGTCCCTTGGAGTTCAGAGGCAATTCTCGCAACTTACAGCACTAAAATTAATGAGTTCGATTCCGCATGGTGGACACAGTGCATTTAGTGTATAATGTAGCTTTGCGCTAAAACAAGCACATTTTTTAGATATATACACAGAATAAAAGTACCGAAGACTTTATGTGAGTCCTAATAACAAGGATATTTAAAGATAGTCGTCTTTTATATAGTCATTATGTATTTAAATCTGTGAGATTTAAATGACCGTGATATAACGTTGTATTAACAAATTATTCGGTAGATATAAGTTTTATCCTGTAATGATAAACATTTTAGTTATATATCTCCTGTCTTCATCCATATACCTGGACTCTCTTGTCTAATGTACTTCATTCATCTAGTTGGACTCTATTGTCTATTTTACTTGATCCATCTGCCTGGCTCGACATGGCCAGGTGGGTTAAAACATTCGACTCCTAATCTGAGGGTTGCGGGTTCGAATTTACGTCGCACCAAACATGCTCGCCCTTTCGGCCGTGGAGGCGTTATATGTGACGGTCAATCCCATTATTCGTTGATAAAAGAGTAGCTCAAGAGTTGGCGGCAGGTGATGATAACTAGCACTGATAAATTGGGTACGACTAGCGCAGGTAGCCCTCGTGTAGCTTTGCGCGAAATTCAAAACAAACAAACCATCTAGCTGGACTATCCTGTTTAATGTACTTCATCCATACACCTGGACTCTCCTGTTTATTGTACTTCATCCATGCACCTGGACTCTCCTGTCTAATGTACTTCATTCACCTAGCTGGACTCTATTGTTTAATGTACTTCATCCATCTAGCTGGACTATCCTGTCTAATGTACTTCATCCACCTAGCTGGACTCTATTGTTCAATGTATTCCATTCATATACATGGACTATCCTTCTAATGTACTTCATCCACCTAGCTGGACTATCCTGTCTAATATACTTCATCCATCTAGCTGGACTATCCTGTCTAATGTACTTCATCCACCTAGCTGGACTATCCTGTTCAATGTACTTCATCCACCTAGCTGGACTATCCTGTCTAATATACTTCATCCATCTAGCTGGACTATCCTGTCCAATGTACTTCATCCATATACCTTGATGCTACTGAATAATAACTGAACCATCGAGCTCAACGTTCCCACATAATGTAATTTTTAATTAAGTGAAAGTAGAAAAGAATGCATAATAATATTTTAACCACACAGTATTCTCTACGCATGCCAACCAGATGACAAATATTCCTATTTAATGTAATGCACGTATTTAAATGAACATTTGTCTCTGTTAGAAAACGTCCAGGTAGCTAAATGTGCGTGTTTAATGTTAGAAATCTGTCTGGTGTCTTATTCAACTTGTATTTTATCTCTAAAATACTCTCAGATGGTAGAAATACTTTTCAGTTTTAAAGACCTTGAAGAATGTGACCACAGATATCTTTTCACTTTGGTAGTATATAAAATTGTAAACATTTCTTCTTGCTACAGAAACGAGTCGTAACCTGTATACGAGTCAAACACAGAATCCTCTGAGTCTTACGATAAAGACGTTCCGTTATGCGCACATGCTGAGTCAGTTACGGTACTTATATGGTAACTGGAACTCTCTAAGAATGTATACCTGATATCAAGTCTTAGAATTTCTACCCGAAAAGAAGAAATAAAAGGCCCCTAAATTAGGACACAATTCCACTTATCTTCCATTACCCAGAGTTGGATGGATCGCTACCATATCTTTGTTTTTTGTAGAGTAACTAGAAATTTTACGACGACGTTCAGGGGATTATGTGTAAAGGATTCTTTTCCGAGAAATGGATTAAAACTTTCCTTTATAATAGGCCTTTGGATTTTAATTTAAACACACCTAATCAGTTAAATGAGTTACTTACTATCTTCCACAAAACAGGGCATGTAATTATGGTACAGTAAGGTTATTCGTGGTTTTAATTACAAATGAAGAAGAAAGCTAAGCTTAACCTAACGTAGTTATTTCTACAGTTTTTACTTCCTTATTGAGTACTTTCAGTTAGATTAATTATTTGATTTCATTTCTTGCTATTCTGTTCAAATCCACATAGTTAACATAATAACGTTCGATTTCGGAAAAAATAAATAAATCTTGTTACATTTTATGGCTATTACAATACGTGTGTAAAAGGAAGGTTTATCATTGTTTCTTTATTATAAATAACTGAAGTAGGGATTCGCTAATGTACAGGATAGCAAATCCTGGTGAGAAGTGTTGTACCTTAATTTAGTTTCATTTGTGTACACTGTGCATATCTATAGCAAATACAGAAAACATAGATAATTAAAGTGTAACGGATATAATCAGTATCCGTAGATTCATTGGGGTTAGGGGCCTCAGTAAGAATGCAGAATGATTTCTTGGGCCTTGTGCAGAGAAAACTCAGGGAACCCTGCCCTAAGCAGTAATTTTAATATGAAATAACAACCCGTCGTATGACATGAAAAATTATTTGATTTGGAGTTTTACGGACGTGATATTTAACCGTGTTTCTTATCAGTATACAGTTTCGTTTACCTTATACGACGAATTAGCACAGTGTTTTGTAGCTTAGGTTCGTTTTTCATCTCACAGACGAAAAGAAATTCGAAATACATTTAGGCACGTAGCGCATTACATTGGATATATTTTACTTTTCGTAGCTACATTTTCTTCTGTACGTTTCTATCTTATGTACTTCAGTTACTAGGGTCAGATATTGCTCAGTGCTACATTGACCTTCGAGTTCATTACTCTCGAACCGATTGTATCGTGCCCTCTTACGCTTTATTACTTTTATCTGGTTGGTCATTCGGTTATGTCTAAATACACGATCGAGCCCATTATTACACTACAGGGAGAAAGTTTATGATTGAACACTGGCTGACGATAAATAAAATACATTTCTCAAAGAATGATAACCAGATAAATATACGTTTTAACACAGATCCTGTAATAATGAGACAAAATTATGTTGCATGTGTTAATTACTCATATGACTCGAAAAAAAAAAAGACGCTACCAAAGTTACAATAAGTGGTATTAACGTTCATGTTCTGTCTGAGATCACATGACGTTCGTATTAGTTTCTTAAAGTCATGTTGTATACTATTTTATAATTATCTCCACGGTAACTAGGTTACCGTTGCTATGCTGTCTTCGATTCATTGGAGCTCATGTTAAGTACATTTCGCATTTATATTTGCTATGATATTCGTGCGCAAAGACTTTGAAATAATTATGAATAAAACAGTATGTGTGGAATACTTAGTTGGTATTGAAAGAAAGGCTTAAAAACGAAGTTCTCTTCGGTTTTATGAAATTACAAACATTCATTACCACGAACCAGTATCTGTTAGAATATGTTCAAACACGAGTTTAATTACTAAAAATAGAGTTTATACTTTTCTTAAATCTAGGAACGTAAATCTACTATTTGTTTTATCATAATTTAAGTACAAAATTTGGAAAGATTGCTGTATTTGAAAACACGTACAGTACAGTCTATGAAATTGCTAATAAATATAGCATAATGTTTCAGCACGGCCTAGAAACAATGACTAAATCTGACACATTGGTGAAGTACAATCTATTTAGTGGCTACTAAATCTGACACATTGGTGAAGTACAATCTATTTAGTGGCTACTAAATCTGACACATTGGTGAAGTACAATCTATTTAGTGGCTACTAAATCTGACACATTGGTGAAGTACAATCTATTTAGTGGCTACTAAATCTGACACATTGGTGAAGTACAATCTATTTAGTGGCTACTAAATCTGACACATTGGTAAAGTATAATCTATTTAGTGGCTACTAAATCTGACACATTGGTGAAGTACAATGTATTTAGTGGCTACTAAATGTGACACATTGGTGAAGTACAATGTATTTAGTGGGTACTAAATCTGACACATTGGTGAAGTACAATCTATTTAGTGGCTACTAAATCTGACACATTGGTGAAGTACAATGTATTTAGTGGTTACTAAATCTGACACATTGGTGAAGTACAATCTATTTAGTGGCTACTAAATCTGACACATTGGTGAAGTACAATCTATTTAGTGGCTACTAAATCTGACGCATTGGTGAAGTACAATCTATTTAGTGGCTACTAAATCTGACACATTGGTGAAGTACAATCTATCTAGTGGCTACTAAATCTGACACATTGGTGAAGTACAATCTATTTAGTGGCTACTAAATCTGACACATTGGTGAAGTACAATCTATTTAGTGGCTACTAAATCTGACACATTGGTGAAGTACAATGTATTTAGTGGCTACTAAATCTGACACATTGGTGAAGTACAATCTATTTAGTGGCTACTAAATCTGACACATTGGTGAAGTACAATCTATCTAGTGGCTACTAAATCTGACACATTGGTGAAGTACAATCTATTTAATGGCTACTAAATCTGACACATTGGTGAAGTACAATGTATTTAGTGGCTACTAAATCTGACCATTGGTGAAGTACAATCTATTTAGTGGCAACTAAATCTGACACATTGGTGAAGTACAATCTATTTAGTGGCTACTAAATCTGACACATTGGTGAAGTACAATCTATTTAGTGGCTACTAAATCTGACACATTGATGAACTACAATCTATTTAGTGGCTACTAAATCTGACACATTGGTGAAGTACAATGTATTTAGTGGCTACTAAATCTGACACATTGATGAACTACAATCTATTTAGTGGCTACTAAATCTGACACATTGGTGAAGTACAATGTATTTAGTGGCTACTAAATCTGACACATTGGTGAAGTACAATGTATTTAGTGGCTACTAAATCTGATACATTGATGAACTACAATCTATTTAGTGGCTACTAAATCTGACACATTGATGAAATACAATGTATTTAGTGGCTACTAAATCTGACACATTGATGAACTACAATCTATTTAGTGGCTACTAAATCTGACACATTGATGAAGTACAATGTATTTAGTGGCTACTAAATCTGACACATTGGTGAAGTACAATCTATTTAGTGGCTACTAAATCTGACACATTGGTGAAGTACAATCTATTTAGTGGCTACTAAATCTGACACATTGGTGAAGTACAATCTATTTAGTGGCTACTAAATCTGACACATTGGTGAAGTACAATCTATTTAGTGGCTACTAAATCTGACACATTGGTGAAGTACAATCTATTTAGTGGCTACTAAATCTGACGCATTGGTGAAGTACAATCTATTTAGTGGCTACTAAATCTGACACATTGGTGAAGTACAATCTATTTAGTGGCTACTAAATCTGACACATTGGTGAAGTACAATCTATTTAGTGGCTACTAAATCTGACACATTGGTGAAGTACAATCTATTTAGTGGCTACTAAATCTGACACATTGGTGAAGTACAATGTATTTAGTGGCTACTAAATCTGACACATTGGTGAAGTACAATCTATTTAGTGGCTACTAAATCTGACACATTGGTGAAGTACAATGTATTTAGTGGCTACTAAATCTGACACATTGGTGAAGTACAATCTATTTAGTGGCTAATAAATCTGACACATTGGTGAAGTACAATGTATTTAGTGGCTACTAAATCTGACCATTGGTGAAGTACAATCTATTTAGTGGCAACTAAATCTGACACATTGGTGAAGTACAATCTATTTAGTGGCTACTAAATCTGACACATTGGTGAAGTACAATCTATTTAGTGGCTACTAAATCTGACACATTGATGAACTACAATCTATTTAGTGGCTACTAAATCTGACACATTGGTGAAGTACAATGTATTTAGTGGCTACTAAATCTGACACATTGGTGAAGTACAATGTATTTAGTGGCTACTAAATGTGACACATTGATGAACTACAATCTATTTAGTGGCTACTAAATCTGACACATTGATGAAATACAATGTATTTAGTGGCTACTAAATCTGACACATTGATGAACTACAATCTATTTAGTGGCTACTAAATCTGACACATTGATGAAGTACAATGTATTTAGTGGCTACTAAATCTGACACATTGGTGAAGTACAATCTATTTAGTGGCTACTAAATCTGACACATTGGTGAAGTACAATGTATTTAGTGGCTACTAAATGTGACACATTGATGAACTACAATCTATTTAGTGGCTACTAAATCTGACACATTGATGAAGTACAATCTATTTAGTGGCTACTAAATCTGTCACATTGGTGAAGTACAATCTATTTAGTGGCTACTAAATCTGACACATTGGCGAAGTACAATGTATTTAGTGGCTACTAAATCTGACACATTGGTGAAGTACAATCTATTTAGTGGCTACTAAATCTGACACATTGGTGAAGTACAATCTATCTAGTGGCTACTAAATCTGACACATTGGTGAAGTACAATCTATTTAATGGCTACTAAATCTGACACATTGGTGAAGTACAATGTATTTAGTGGCTACTAAATCTGACCATTGGTGAAGTACAATCTATTTAGTGGCAACTAAATCTGACACATTGGTGAAGTACAATCTATTTAGTGGCTACTAAATCTGACACATTGGTGAAGTACAATCTATTTAGTGGCTACTAAATCTGACACATTGATGAACTACAATCTATTTAGTGGCTACTAAATCTGACACATTGGTGAAGTACAATGTATTTAGTGGCTACTAAATCTGACACATTGATGAACTACAATCTATTTAGTGGCTACTAAATCTGACACATTGGTGAAGTACAATGTATTTAGTGGCTACTAAATCTGACACATTGGTGAAGTACAATGTATTTAGTGGCTACTAAATCTGACACATTGATGAACTACAATCTATTTAGTGGCTACTAAATCTGACACATTGATGAAATACAATGTATTTAGTGGCTACTAAATCTGACACATTGATGAACTACAATCTATTTAGTGGCTACTAAATCTGACACATTGATGAAGTACAATGTATTTAGTGGCTACTAAATCTGACACATTGGTGAAGTACAATCTATTTAGTGGCTACTAAATCTGACACATTGGTGAAGTACAATCTATTTAGTGGCTACTAAATCTGACACATTGGTGAAGTACAATCTATTTAGTGGCTACTAAATCTGACACATTGGTGAAGTACAATCTATTTAGTGGCTACTAAATCTGACACATTGGTGAAGTACAATCTATTTAGTGGCTACTAAATCTGACACATTGGTGAAGTACAATCTATTTAGTGGCTACTAAATCTGACACATTGGTGAAGTACAATCTATTTAGTGGCTACTAAATCTGACACATTGGTGAAGTACAATCTATTTAGTGGCTACTAAATCTGACACATTGGTGAAGTACAATCTATTTAGTGGCTACTAAATCTGACACATTGGTGAAGTACAATGTATTTAGTGGCTACTAAATCTGACACATTGGTGAAGTACAATCTATTTAGTGGCTACTAAATCTGACACATTGGTGAAGTACAATGTATTTAGTGGCTACTAAATCTGACACATTGGTGAAGTACAATCTATTTAGTGGCTACTAAATCTGACACATTGGTGAAGTACAATGTATTTAGTGGCTACTAAATCTGACACATTGGTGAAGTACAATCTATTTAGTGGCTACTAAATCTGACACATTGGTGAAGTACAATCTATTTAGTGGCTACTAAATCTGACACATTGGTGATGTACAATCTATTTAGTGGCTACTAAATCTGACACATTGATGAACTACAATCTATTTAGTGGCTACTAAATCTGACACATTGGTGAAGTACAATGTATTTAGTGGCTACTAAATCTGACACATTGGTGAAGTACAATGTATTTAGTGGCTACTAAATCTGACACATTGATGAACTACAATCTATTTAGTGGCTACTAAATCTGACACATTGATGAAATACAATGTATTTAGTGGCTACTAAATCTGACACATTGATGAACTACAATCTATTTAGTGGCTACTAAATCTGACACATTGATGAAGTACAATGTATTTAGTGGCTACTAAATCTGACACATTGGTGAAGTACAATCTATTTAGTGGCTATTAAATCTGACACATTGGTGAAGTACAATGTATTTAGTGGCTACTAAATGTGACACATTGATGAACTACAATCTATTTAGTGGCTACTAAATCTGACACATTGATGAAGTACAATGTATTTAGTGGCTACTAAATCTGACACATTGGTGAAGTACAATCTATTTAGTGGCTACTAAATCTGACACATTGGTGAAGTACAATGTATTTAGTGGCTACTAAATCTGACACATTGGTGAAGTACAGTCTATTTAGTGGCTACTAAATCTGACACATTGATGAACTACAATCTATTTAGTGGCTACTAAATCTGAAACATTGGTGAAGTACAATGTATTTAGTGGCTACTAAATCTGACACATTGATGAACTACAATCTATTTAGTGGCTACTAAATCTGACACATTGGTGAAGTACAATCTATTTAGTGGCTACTAAATCTGACACATTGGTGAAGTACAATATAATTAGTGGCTGTTAAATTTGGCACACTTCTGAATTACAATCGGTGTAGTGGCTACAAAATCTAGCACACTGGTAAGGTACAATCTGTCTAGTGGCTACTAAATCTTACAAAGTGGTTATTGAATTTCTGATTCGAAATTTATTGTAGATCATTTATTTAAAATAATTTTAAGGTAGTTCTGAAACCAATAGTAACTTCTGGAAACAAATTATTTTAGGTGTAAAATCATATTTGTTTTACAAATCAGCACATAATTCATATTCATTTCAAATTGTTATCGACCTGACTCATCCTGGTGGTTACGGCGCTCGACTCGCAACCAGAGGGTCGTGGATTAGAATTCTCGTCAACCGAACCTGTTCGCCCTTTCAACTGAGAGTGTCATTATAATGTAACCGTCAATCCAACTATTCGTTGGTACAAGAGCAGCCCAAGAGTTGGAGGTGGGTTGTATTGAGCAGCTGTCTTACCCGTTAGCCTACTGCTGCTGAATTATGGACGGTTTGCGTAGTTAGCACTCGTGTGGCTTTGGCCGAAATTCAACCAAATTTAAACCGCTGTTCGTGGAACGTGCGCCAACTGTGTTGGCACGAAGTCAGTGATGATGAAGTCTCGTGTCCATGAGGCGGATGTAGCACGTGCTAGTTTTTATTAATGGTCGTAGATACATGAACACCGCACGTGTTTCTGTGACCGGAGATTTGTTAAGCCAGTTGTTAGAATTACAATCTGCTTTAAACGTATTTTCTGTTTCTTGTTATTATACGATACGATTACAGCTTTATGGGTTAGTTTTTGTAGTAGCACTCTCTTTCTTACCCTAAACTTACACTTCATTAGCGTCTTAAACATTTGTTTCTCTTGCGGATGTAAGCTGTTGGTTATACTAACAGTTACGGAGTGTGAATCCGGAGGTTCATGGTTTGTGTTCAGTTGCCAAAAGAAAAAACAAAACAAAAAAGAAACAACACAATCCTGCTTTGGGAGAGTGGGTCTTACTATTCGGTCTGAAAACAGTGGTCCAAATGTTGGCAGTGGATGATGTTTAATAGTTTTTACTAACCATATTTGTAATCATATGTTTCTGTTTTGAATATTAGTAAAACAAATATACCATTTGTTGGGACTAGACTCCAACTTCGTCATGATTAGAGGGCAAAATTGTACATCTTTCTTGTAAAAAAGTGTTTGATTTTGAAGACATTTTCTGGTGAATATTATGAATGTGTAGAATGCGAAAGATTTAGATACAGATCTATTAATGAGGAAGAATACAGTAAAATAAGTTTCTTGGGAAACAGACACTCTTTATATTCACAGCTACAAAACCAAAAACGAGCCGGTTTATATTTTAATTAACCCAAGAATTAAGACCACTATAAAAACTTCGGAGTAAATGGAACCCAGTCTAATCCGGATGATTAATTTTCGACTTACAGACACAATCGCAAGCGAAAACAAAATATCAACTAAAGAACAATTGTTATTGGTATACATCGTACCCCAAAATATCAACTAAAGAACAATTGTTATTGGTATATATAGTACCCCAAAATATCAACTAAAGAACAATTGTTATTGGTATATATAGTACCCCAAAATATCAACTAAAGAACAATTGTTATTGGTATATATAGTACCCCAAAATATCAACTAAAGAACAATTGTTATTGGTATATATAGTACCCCAAAATATCAACTAAAAAACAATTGTTATTGGTACACATCGTACCCCAAAATATCAACTAAAGAACAATTGTTATTGGTATATATAGTACCCCAAAATATCAACTAAAGAACAATTGTTATTGGTATATATAGTACCCCAAAATATCAACTAAAGAACAATTGTTATTGGTATATATAGTACCCCAAAATATCAACTAAAGAACAATTGTTATTGGTATATATAGTACCCCAAAATATCAACTAAAGAACAATTGTTATTGGTATGTATAGTACCCCAAAATATCAACTAAAGAACAATTGTTATTGGTATATATAGTACCCCAAAATATCAACTAAAGAACAATTGTTATTGGTATATATAGTACCCCAAAATATCAACTAAAGAACAATTGTTATTGGTATATATAGTACCCCAAAATATCAACTAAAGAACAATTGTTATTGGTACACATCGTACACCAAAATATCAACTAAAGAACAAATGTTATTGGTACACATCGTACACCAAAATATCAACTAAAGAACAAATGTTATTGGTACACATCGTACACCAAAATATCAACTAAAGAACAATTGTTATTGGTATATATAGTACCCCAAAATATCAACTAAAGAACAATTGTTATTGGTATATATAGTACCCCAAAATATCAACTAAAGAACAATTGTTATTGGTATATATAGTGCCCCAAAATATCAACTAAAGAACAATTGTTATTGGTACACATCGTACACCAAAATATCAACTAAAGAACAATTGTTATTGGTATATATAGTACCCCAAAATATCAACTAAAGAACAATTGTTATTGGTATATATAGTACCCCAAAATATCAACTAAAGAACAATTGTTATTGGTATATATAGTGCCCCAAAATATCAACTAAAGAACAATTGTTATTGGTACACATCGTACACCAAAATATCAACTAAAGAACAAATGTTATTGGTACACATCGTACACCAAAATATCAACTAAGGAACAATTGTTATTGGTACACATCGTACACCAAAATATCAACTAAAGAACAATTGTTATTGGTACACATCGTACCCCAAAATATCAACTAAAGAACAATTGTTATTGGTATACATCGTACATCAAAATATCAGTTGAAAGTTTAAACAGTGAGAAATTAAACATTTTAAACTAAAACTGCATCTGTCATACGTTAACTTATTATTAACACATAGACTGACAGTGATATTCATAGGTAGACATTACGTAACTTGAACCTTACAAGCAGTGATATTCATAGGTGGATATTACGTAACTTGAACCTTACAAGCAGTGATATTCATAGGTGGATATTACGTAACTTGAACCTTACAAGCAGTGATATTCATAGGTGGATATTACGTAACTTGAACCTTACAAGCAGTGATATTCATAGGTGGATATTACGTAACTTGAACCTTACAAGCAGTGATATTCATAGGTGGATATTACGTAACTTGAACCTTACAAGCAGCGATATTCATAGGTGGATATTACGTAACTTGAACCTTACAAGCAGCGATATTCATAGGTGGATATTACGTAACTTGAACCTTACAAGCAGTGATATTCATAGGTGGATATTACGTAACTTGAACCTTACTAGCAGTGATATTCATAGGTGGATATTACGTAACTTGAACCTTACTAGCAGTGATATTCATAGGTGGATATTACGTAACTTGAACCTTACTAGCACTGATATTCATAGGTGGATATTACGTAACTTGAACCTTACAAGCAGCGATATTCATAGGTGGATATTAAGTAACTTGAACCTTACAAGCAGCGATATTCATAGGTGGATATTAAGTAACTTGAACCTTACAAGCAGTGATATTCATAGGTAGATATTAAGTAACTTGAACCTTACAAGCAGTGATATTCATAGATAGATATTAAGTAACTTGAACCTTACAAGCAGTGATATTCATAGGTAGATATTAAGTAACTTGAATCTTACAAGCAGTGATATTCATAGGTAGATATTACGTAACTTGAACCTTACAATAATGACTTGTTTAAAAAGAGAAATTGAAGAATAAAACATGAAGACAATTAAACCGAAAATACACACATAGAAATCACAAAATATTTAACACTCAAGTAATTCTTTTAGCTCCTTAATTGTGACGTATCAAATTGTACTTCGGTCTTTCAGTAAAACTTTTAATATGGTTTAACCCCTGAACTAGGAAAAGAAACAGCAATCATTAGTATGCAAAGTTTAGTCCAAAAACTATGGGAAGAAAGAATAACCATGGGTGTGGAATTCTTAAGCCTAGAATAAGGAAAATAAACCAGAGCATCACCTCCATTTATACTTTGTCCAAGAATTTTATTAATATGAGTGAACTTTCCATATTCACTGGTAATTTCCAGGCAAGGTTACCACCATCATCAATGAAGTAAGTTGTAATAATCGTTTCTGGTTTGCTATTTGCTAATGTAGGTTTTAGTTAGATGAAGTGAAATGTGTATTCTGTGTGCAGTTTCGCGCAGCTACTTCAGGACTATCTGCGAGATCTCTCTTTACTTTAGAGACAACAGCAAAGTCAACAACAAGCACTACCATCTCTTGGGCTACTCTTCACCAAAGAAGAGCGGGATAGAGCATCCCATTTTATCGCACACGCGGTTAAGAGCATCTTTAGTGGGAAAGGGATTCGAAACCGTAACCTTTAAATTGTGAGTCGAGCGCCCTAACCACCCAGCCATGGCGGACTCTTGAAGTGTTTACGAAGGATAATAACTTACGAATGTTGTTGGCATTGATGAGGCAAGCTGACAGAGAAACAATCCACACAAAAACCCACGTGTTTACACAGTCTTCCTTCACCAGTCTTCTAGTGTTCTTTTCCACAGAAAACATTTTAATTTTTAACAAGAAGTCTGCAAGATAACGGATTTTAACTGACAAAAGTCAACACGTGATAACTCGTTGAGATAGATAATATGTCCCATAACAAATAGTCGTAAAATAAAAGTTATTGCGAATCAGGTCAACGCATGAAACATATTAACATTCTGTAGTCTATATTCTATTAGAGCGCGCGTGCTGTTCTTCGACTGCCTCCCGATTGACTCTCTCAAGTTGCCCGCGTCTTCGTTTCTGATTCTGATACAATCGGAGTACTCGTAGAATATCTATAGTTCAAACACTTATCGAGCGATGTCGCGCCGGTCGCTTGTAAGCTTTAAAAAATAAATAAAACACTGCTGCACTATCAGGATGTATGGAAAAGACGTAGGTCCATAACATCAAATTAGGAGAAGCTTCCCCAGTGGTACAGCGGTATATCTAGGGATTCACTCCGCTAGTAACCGGGCTTCGATATCCGAGGTGGGTAGAGCACAAATAGCCCGTTGTGCAGCTTTATACTAAATTCCAAACAATAAATCAGGTTTAGGTTGATTTTGTTTGTTTGGAATTTTGCGCAAACATATTGGAGTGCTATCTGCTCTAGATGTTTCTATATCAACAACGATAAACCAGAAGGAAGACAGCTAACCAACACCACCCACGGCCAACTTTGGAGTTATTCCTTAAAGAACAATTAATGTGATTGACTGTTACATTATAAAGCTTAAAGAGCGAGTAAATTAATGCCGAGAAAAGAAACCCGTAACAGTAGAGAACCACAACCACTAGGCCTTGTCAGGGACTAACTTCTCGGGTTATAGGGTTTTTCTTTGTTTGTTTTTGAATTTCGCCACACGAGGGCTATCTGCGCTAGCCATCTCTAATTTAGCAGTGTAAGACAAGAGGAAAGGCAACTAGTCATTACAACCCACCTCCAACCTTTGGTCTACTCCTTTACCAACGAATAGTGGGATTACCCGTTACAATATAACGTCCCTACAGCTGAAAGGACGAGCATGTTTAATGCAACGGGGATTATAACCCGCGACCCTCGGATTGCGAGACGAGCGCCTTAACAACCTGGCCGATAGGGATTTGTATTTTTGAAAGACCTGCTTATATTAACATTGAAGAATATGTCTCGTTCAAATGTTTCATTAGAGTCGCAACACGGTGAGACAGCGGTAAGTCTACAGATTTACAACGCTAAAATTAGGTGCTCGATTCCCTGTCGTGGACCCAATGTCGTTTTCATTGATGTTAATTTCTTAGATTTTCGAACAAAATTAGTTTTCGAGCTTTATTTAGGTATTACTTTAAGAGCAATTGAGTGGGTATGTGTGTCCCCCCTCTCCCAAATAAAAATACAAGATTTGATCGATTTCTAAGGACAACCGAATAAAAACATCGAAGGTCAGATTAACTTTATAATGTTTCAAGCTTTGTCTAATTTTAGCTTTGGAGAATACTTATATATTCGAGTGTATAAGTATTTTACGTGTGTCTTGTGTTTTACCCTTGTCACTGTAATACTGATATATTCGAGTGTATAAGTATTTTACGTGTGTCTTGTGTTTTACCCTTGTCACTGTGCTATTCATGCATTTGTAAGAATAGCTTTTCTGTGTTCTGTTTTTACCTTTGTCACTGTTCTAGAATTCAAACCGTAGCTCAGATTTAACCTATAATATTCCAAAGACCCACAGATGAAATTATAACATCGACTTCAACATTTAACGTTTAATTTTCCATACACAATACCCCATAGGGTCATAGTGTTGTTTCAGTTTCGCAGCCTATAATGTTTCACATTTATCACTGTAGCTGTTTAGTGTCTAACTCAATGCTCGGTCTCAGTTGTTATGTTCATCCATTGTACAGCAACACTATTGTCAATATTTTTATCCATTGTATAGTAACACTATTGTTATTATGTTTATCCATTGTACAGTAACACTCTTGTCAATATTTTTATCCATTGCACAGTAACACTATTGTCAATATTTTTATCCATTCTACAGTAATACTATTGTCAATATTTTTATCCATTCTACAGTAACACTATTGTCAATATTTTTATCCATTCTACAGTAACACTGTTGTCAATATTTTTATCCATTCTACAGTAACACTATTGTTAATATTTTTTATCCATTGTACAGTAACATTATTGTTATTATTTTTATCCATTCTACAGTAACACTATTATCAATATTTTTAACCATTGTACAGTAACACTATTGTTATTATTTTTTATCTATTGTACAGTAACATTATTGTCAATATTTTTATCCATTGTACAGTAACACTATTGTTATTATTTTTTATCCATTGTACAGTGACACTATTGTCAATATTTTTATCCATTGTACAGAAACACTATTGTTATTATTTTTTATCCATTGTACAGTAACATTATTGTCAATACTTTTATCCATTGTACAGTAACACTATTGTCAATATTTTTATCCATTGTACAGTAACACTATTGTTATTATTTTTTATCCATTGTACAGTAACACTATTGTCAATATTTTTATGCATTGTGCAGTAACACTATTGTTATTATTTTTTATCCATTGTACAGTAACATTATTGTCAATATTTTTATCCATTGTACAGTGACACTATTGTCAATATTTTTATCCATTGTACAGTAACATTATTGTCAATATTTTATCCATTGTACAGAAACACTATTGTTATTATTTTTTATCCATTGTACAGTAACATTATTGTCAATACTTTTTTATCCATTGTACAGTAACACTATTGTCAATATTTTTATCCATTGTACAGTAACACTATTGTTATTATTTTTTTATCCATTGTACAGTAACACTATTGTCAATATTTTTATCCATTGTGCAGTAACACTATTGTTATTATTTTTTATCCATTGTACAGTAACATTATTGTCAATATTTTTATCCATTGTACAGTAACACTATTGTCAATATTTTTATCCATTGTACAGTAACACTATTGTCAATATTTTTATCCATTCTACAGTAACACTATTGTCAATATTTTTATCCATTGTACAGTAACACTATTGTCAATATTTTTATCCATTCTACAGTAACACTATTGTCAATATTTTTATCCGTTGCACAATAACACTATTGTCAATATTTTTCATCCATTGTACAGTAACACTATTGTCAATATTTTTCATCCATTGTACAGTAACACTATTGTTATTATTTTTATCCATTCTACAGTAACATCGTTCATATTTTGTAACAAGATGTTTTCATATTCTGAATACCCTTTACTTCAACACAGTAAACTTTTATTTTGTTCTACGTATTTCATAAACATATATTTCTTCATAAACTCATGTGCGCTTCAAATAAAATTGTGCTCAGCCTCACAGAAGAACAATAGGTCATGTCTTATTTATCTGACTAGTTTGTCTCTTGCAGAAGTCAACCTTTAAGACATACAATATTTTTCTTATCGCTATTCCTCAAATGTGTATATAAATATTTGTGAGGCAGACGTTAAAAGTATCCTTTATCGTTCACGTACTTTCACGGTTCGCTTCTCATTTATACTTTATTATACAACATGTTTTTTATTTTCATACTTAACCACATTAACAAGCAGGAACTCAGGAAAAATATAAAAGTCGTTTCATGTGTATACATCACATCTTGTTAGGGCTAGTCACTTGGAAAATTTGATCCCAGTTTTTCCAAAAGAATTATATTTTAAGTTCCTTCGAAATAAACGAAATTACTTGATGTTCGAATTTGTGTTTGAATTCAACAGACATAATAAATATTTAATAAATCCGGAACTTTTTTATTTGAGCAACATAGAGACTATGGAGTTATATTAAAGCACAAAAAATTATTAACTGCTATCTTTTAGCGTAGAAGTATTTTATTTATAATTTAAAAACATTATACAAGTAAGAAGGTTAATGAAATGAAAGCGCATTTACCAGCTTGTTTCTCTTCTAACAACACACTGTTTAGTGTTGTAATTACAGTCTGTGTTTCTTTTTTAACAATAATATGTTTTGTGTTGTAATTACAGTCTGTGTTTCTGTTCTAACAACACACTGTTTAGTGTTGTAATTACAGTCTGTGTTTCTTTTTTAACAATAATATGTTTTGTGTTGTAATTACAGTCTGTGTTTCTGTTCTAACAACACACTGTTTAGTCTTGTAATTACAGTCTGTGTTTCTTTTTTAACAATAATATGTTTTGTGTTGTAATTACAGTCTGTGTTTCTGTTCTAACAACACACTGTTTAGTCTTGTAATTACAGTCCGTGTTTCTCTTCCAACAACACACTTTTTAGTGTTGTAATTACAGTCTGTGTTTCTCTTCCAACAACACACTGTTTAGTGTTGTAATTACAGTCTGTGTTTCTTTTTTAACAATAATATGTTTTGTGTTGTAATTACAGTCTGTGTTTCTGTTCTAACAACACACTGTTTAGTCTTGTAATTACAGTCCGTGTATCTGTTCTAACAACACATTGTTTAGTGTTGTAATTACAGTCTGTGTTTCTGTTCTAACAACACACTGTTTAGTGTTGTAATTACAGTCTGTGTTTCTTTTTTAACAATAATATGTTTTGTGTTGTAATTACAGTCTGTGTTTCTGTTCTAACAACACACTGTTTAGTCTTGTAATTACAGTCTGTGTTTCTTTTTTAACAATAATATGTTTTGTGTTGTAATTACAGTCTGTGTTTCTGTTCTAACAACACACTGTTTAGTCTTGTAATTACAGTCCGTGTTTCTCTTCCAACAACACACTTTTTAGTGTTGTAATTACAGTCTGTGTTTCTCTTCCAACAACACACTGTTTAGTGTTGTAATTACAGTCTGTGTTTCTTTTTTAACAATAATATGTTTTGTGTTGTAATTACAGTCTGTGTTTCTGTTCTAACAACACACTGTTTAGTCTTGTAATTACAGTCCGTGTATCTGTTCTAACAACACATTGTTTAGTGTTGTAATTACAGTCTGTGTTTCTGTTCTAACAACATATTGTTTAGTGTTGTAATTACAGTGTATGTTTCTGTTCTAACAACACACTGTTTAGTTATATATGCATATAAGAGGTAGTTGTAATAGTTTGATGTACAGAAAGAAGTCGTTCTGAAAGCTTTAGAAATCGTCTTTTGGTGGATATCTTGTTTCTGAAAGTTTGGAAGATATATTTCCTTGTTTCATTCACTTGTAGAAATAACAAAAAATTCTTTTTCTTAGAAATATATCTCAAGCATTTTCTCTTGGAAAATTAAATTTGATAAAACCTAATTTCTTAAATATAAGTATAAAACTACACGATGGGCTATCGAGTCCCCCTCACTGGTATCAGGGTTATGAGTCCGCAGGTTAACATCTGTGCCACTGGTGAGCAACATACTTTATATAGTGAAATAATATATAAAAAAAGTTTTATAACTCAAAAATATTCTATAAGATAGAGACGATGTAGAAACAATCATAACGACATGAACCTTTACAGAAGTCTCGAACCAGTAACACTATGTAACACAAGTTTTGTTCCTGGGTAGTATGTGTTATTACACCATGTAACACAAATTTTGTTCCTGGATAGTATGTGTTATTACACTATGTAACACAAGTGTTGTTCCTGGATATTATGTGTTTTTACACTATGTAACACAAATATTGTACCTTGATAGTATGTGTTATTACACTATGTAACAGAAGTTTTGTTCCTTGATAGTATGTGTTATTAGACTATGTAACACAAGTTTTGTTCCTGGATAGTATGTGTTATTACACTATGCAACACAAATATTGTACCTTGATAGTATGTGTTATTACACCTTGTAACACAAGTTTTGTTCCTGAATAGTATGTGTTATTACACCATGTAACACAAGTTTTGTTCCTGGATAGTATGTGTTATTACACTATGTAACACAAATTTTCTTCCTGGATAGTATGTGTTATTACACCATGTAACACAAGTTTTGTTCCTGGATAGTATGTGTTATTACACTATGTAACACAAGTGTTGTTCCTGGATATTATGTGTTTTTACACTATGTAACACAAATATTGTACCTTGATAGTATGTGTTATTACACTATGTAACAGAAGTTTTGTTCCTTGATAGTATGTGTTATTAGACTATGTAACACAAGTTTTGTTCCTGGATAGTATGTGTTATTACACTATGCAACACAAATATTGTACCTTGATAGTATGTGTTATTACACCTTGTAACACAAGTTTTGTTCCTGAATAGTATGTGTTATTACACCATGTAACACAAGTTTTGTTCCTGGATAGTATGTGTTATTACACTATGTAACACAAATTTTCTTCCTGGATAGTATGTGTTATTACACCATGTAACACAAGTTTTGTTCCTGGATAGTATGTGTTATTACACTATGTAACACAATTTTTTTTCCTGGATAGTATGTGTTATTACACCATGTAACACAAGTTTTGTTCCTGGATAGTATGTGTTATTACACTATGTAACACAAATTTTCTTCCTGGATAGTATGTGTTATTACACCATGTAACACAAGTTTTGTTCCTGGATAGTATGTGTTATTACACTATGTAACACAAATTTTTTTCCTGGATAGTATGTGTCATTACACCATGTAACACAAGTTTTGTTCCTGGATAGTATGTGTTATTACACTATGTAACAGAAGTTTTGTTCCTTGATAGTATGTGTTATTACACCATGTAACACAAGTTTTCTTCCTGGATAGTATGTGTTATTACACTATGTAACACAAATATTGTTAGCTTGTTTTGATAACGTAATTCAAATTGTTAGCTTGTTTTGATAACGTAATTCAAATTGTTAGCTTGTAATTCAAATTGTTGGCTTGTTTTGATAACGTAATTCAAATTATTAGCTTGTTTTGATAACGTAATTCAAATTGTTGGCTTGTTTTGATAACGTAATTCAAATTGTTAGTTTGTAATTCAAATTGTTGCGATAACAAAGTTCGGTTAAAGTGCTTATTTTCACATTAAATTTTCCCTTCCCCCAAACTCCAATGATTGTTCGTTCATGAGGTGGGGCCGGCATGGCCAGGTGGTTAAAGCGCTTGACTTGTAATTCGAATCCCCGTCACACCAAACATGCTTGCCCTTTCAGCCGTGGGGACGTTATAATGTCAGCTAATCCCACTATTCGTTGGTAAAAGAGTAGTCCAATTAGGGAGGCTAGCGCCGATAGCCCTCGTGTATTTTTTCGCGAAATTCAAAACAAACCAAATAGCAATATATTTAGCGTAAATTAAAAATACACACACACAAACACAACACAAACACACACACACAGGAAATTGATCTGAGAGAGAATATGTAAATTAAAGTAGAAGTCGCCACCTAGCAGAAAAAACTGTAAAATATGCAAATTAAATTACAGGTCTTCACCAAGTACAGGAAATTAAAATATACGCAAAGTAAAATAAAGGTCCTCGCCTAGTATGGGATATTATAAAATACGCAAACAATAAGTCCTCGTATAGTACAGGATGTTATAAAATATGTGAAATAAGGTAGAGGTTCTCGCCTAGTATGGGATATTATAAAATACGCAAACTAGAAGTCCTCGTATAGTACAGGATATTATAAAATTTGTGAACTGAGGTAGAGGTCCTCGCCTAGTATGGGATATTATAAAATACGCAAACTAGAAGTCCTCGTATAGTACAGGATATTATAAAAATTGTGAACTGAGGTAGAGGTCCTCGCCTAGTATGGGATATTATAAAATATGCAAACTAGAAGTCCTCGTATAGTACAGGATGTTATAAAATATGTGAAATAAGGTAGAGGTCCTCGCCTAGTATGGGATATTATAAAATATGCAAACTAGAAGTCCTCGTATAGTACAGGATATTATAAAATTTGTGAAATAAGGTAGAGGTCCTCGCCTAGTATGGGATATTATAAAATACGCAAACTAGAAGTCCTCGTATAGTACAGGATGTTATAAAATTTGTAAACTAAGGTAGAGGTCCTCGCCTAGTACAGAATTTGGACTCGCTGTTGAGTTTATGTTTTGACATCTATCTGTAGTTCCGGTTGTTCTTATGAGCAATTTTAAGACTCACGTGTGAGCATAAAGTCTTTTTTGTTATAATATGTCAACCACATTACACGCTTCATATCTATTACCGACGAGGTATTTCGCGTTATATTATAGCTTCTCAGAAAGCTGAGACATGACTAACACAGTAGCAGACTAGGTACCACTATGTATAACACGAACATTCATGTACGAGAACTGAGAACTATATGATATGGACGCATTGTGATTATTACGGCTTTTAAGTGAAAATTAATAAGTCAGATTTTGAGGTTTACTTTGTTATTAGGTTTTTTCTGCTAGATTTATTCTAATATTATAAAAGTACGTTGCTTTCTTTGAATAAGTTTAAAAAACTGTTTAAGATCAATTATGTTACATGTAATCACACTGTAAGAATTTTTTCAGGGTCTTTGAATTTGTTTGTCCAAAACAACGATGATACATTTGTACACACAAATTTGGGCCATATTCCAGAACGATGCCATAAGAAAGTGCAACAGAGATGATTCATTTGTTTGCACTCTTTTTATCTGCCACATTCAAGTACGATGCCATAAGAAAGTGCAACAGAGATGATACCTTTGTTTGCACTCTTTTTTTTCTGTCATATTCCAGTACGATGCCATAAGAAAGTGCAACAGAGATGATACCTTTGATTGTACTCTTTTTTTATCTGCCACATTCAAGTACGATGCCATAAGAAAGTGCAACAGAGATGATACCTTTGTTTGCACTCTTTTTTTCTGTCATATTCCAGTACGATGCTATAAGAAAGTGCAATAGAGATGATACCTTTGATTGTACTCTTTTTTTTTCTGCCATATTCCAGTACGATGCCATAAGAAAGTACAACAGAGATGATACCTTTGTTTGCACTCTTTTTTTCTGTCATATTCCAGTACGATGCCATAAGAAAGTGCAACAGAGATGATACCTTTGTTTGCACTCTTTTTTTTTTCTGCCATATTCCAGAACGATGCCATAAGAAAGTACAACAGAGATGATTCCTTTGTTTGCACTCTTTTTTTCTGCCATATTCCAGTACGATGCCATAAGAAAGTGCAACAGAGATGATACATTTGATTGCACTCTTTTTTTTCTGCCATATTCCAATATTTTCGTACACCAAAAATCTGTTTCACACAATAAGTCTTTTCAAAAACAACTTCACCACTTGTATTACAATACGACACAAGAAAACTCTCGAACCAGAATACATTACTAAATTAATATCCACACTTCAAGCTTTTAAATTACTCCCTAGAAGTAAGACCTGGTTTCCGAAAACGTTCGGTTTAACCGGTTTCTTGACTTGTACCTGATACGGAATATTTTTGTAACAATGTATTCATGATGTTAGGCGTAGGTTTAAAAACCAAAACAGATATGGTAAATTCAAAATTACAAAACCCTATTATTTGAGTGTTTTCAACGGTGGATACTTTCTTCGTCAGGTAATGTAACAAAATATTTGATGAATAGGGTTTATAAAATTTAAGGTATATGTTTATTCGCTACTGAAGAAAGCTAAAAGATCGAAAACCCATTAGGGTTGTTGGTTTCTTTCTTAAACAAGTAAAACCATATGAGGCTCAACATGTTTCTCCTATAGCTAGGCCTAATAACCGTCCGTATTGAATTTAGTTATCAAGGAGAGAACAGGTAACTAAGATTATAAGAACCAGTAATTTTTGCTGACGTTTAATTCTGTATATCTATTAAAAATACACTTATGTATAGAGAAGACGTGTTTATGAACGAAAGCCAGGTTATATTTTATCCTGGTCTAACTTGACAGATGCCATAAACAGTATGTTGCAGTGAAATAATAAATTTAGTTTTTTTTACCATCACAACAGGAAGTATGGAAGGAAGTTAATTACGTAATAATGGCACCTAATTTCAATGTTTTGTTTTTCGTCATAATAAACAACTTAAACAAACATGAAGAACTGCTAAACCTACTCAGTGACGGGAAACATAATTTAATTGGTATGGACTTAAGAACGCCGACTATGTTAAGCATTCAGGTTGGATATTTCTGTCTTAGGTGGACTCCTAATTACTGTATTTTCTGTAATTTATAATTGCTTCAGCCCGTACATACACCAGTACCACGTTTTAGTGCGTCTATGGTAGGCGAGTCGAGAATTTGTATTAATACGAACTACCCTCGCCAGGGATTCTTTGGTGCTTCGGAGGTACTTTGTTGCTAGGGGGTAATTAGAATAGAAAGCAACGTTTTACATGCGTGTTCTGGGACGAGTTACGAGATTATCAAAGTACAATAAGATGTGTAACTTACTAGACATCTTAAGGCACTATATTTTGTTGACAAACCAATCTAATTAATACAAGATTGTTTATATTAAGCTATTTTGTTACTGCCATTTACGAGAAAATATATATTATTGTTACACCAATAAACGTGATTATTACAACCTGCATATAAAAATGTTAGAATACATTGTAAAGTTATTATATTAACAAAAAAAGACATATTATAGCGTCACCTATTGAATTTCTAGATACCATTACGTAAATAGCATATTAGAAAATGTCTTTGACCAACCAAGCTCAAGGGTTTATGACGCCATGTGGTTATAGCGCTCGACTAGTAATCCGAGGGTCGCGAGTTTGAATCCCTGTCACACCAAACATGTTCACCCTTTCAGCCGTGGGGGCGTTATAATGTGACTATGGAACCCACTATTCGTTGATGAAAAGTAGCTCAAGAGTTGGGTGGTGATGACTAGCTGCCTTCCCTCTAGTCTTACACTGCTAAATTAGAGACGGCGAGCACAGATAGCCCTCGAGTAGCTTAATGAGATTTTTAAAACAAAAACAACAAAACATTCGTCTATTTGTGCTGAGTGTGTTTGAAAATACACGGTCACAGATCTCATGGTCATTAGATGACAAGTCAATCAATTCTTTCGATGAAATATCTCGCGACTAATAAATTAATTCTGAAGGTTCTTATTGGGTATAAGTGTAAACGTATTCTTATAAACTAAGCAATGCAAACTATGTTGAATAGTTTTATTAAGAATTTCCTTCAAATCAGGTTTGTTTGTCTTAATATTCTGTAATATTCTGAGATTCTTTAACTAGTCACCTGTAATACTCAGAAATTCTTTTATTAGTGACCTGTAATACTAAGAGATTCTTTGTTAGTGCTCTGTAATACTGAGAGATTCTTTGTTAGTGCTCTGTAATACTGAGAGATTTTTTTTATTAGTAACCTGTAATACTCAGAGATTCTTTAATTAGCCACCTATAATACTCAGAGATTTTTTTATTGGTGTCCTGTAATACTCAGATATGTTTTTATTAGTGACCTGTAATACTCAGAGATTCTATTATTATGACGTGTAATACTCAGAGATTCTTTCATTAGTGTCCTGTAATACTCTGATATTTTTTATTAGTGACATGTAATAGTCAGAGATTATTTCATTGATGTCGTGTAATACTCAGAGATTATTTTATTCGTGTCCTGTAATACTCTGAGATTCTTTTATTTGTGTTCTGTTATTCTCAGAAATTCTTTTATTAATGTCCTGTAATACTCAGGAATTCCTTTATTAGAGTTCTGTAATACTCAAATATGTCTTTTCTAATGTGTTTTAATACTCAGAGATGTTTTCCTAGTGTTTTGTAATACTCAGAGATGTTTTACTCGTGTTTTGTAATACGCAGAGATGTTTTACTCGTGTTTTGTAATACCCAGAGATGTTTTTATAATGTCCTGTAATACTCAGAGTTTTTAATCTCCTGTAATACTTAGAGACTGTTTTATTAGTGTCCTTCAATACTTAGAGATGTCTTTTATCACTCAAAGATGTTTTCCTAATGTCCTGTAATGCTGACAGATGTTTTTCTAATGTCCTGTAATACTGACAGATGTTTTCCTAATGTCCTGTAATACTGACAGATGTTTTCTTAATGTCCTGTAATACTGAAAGATGTTTTCCTAATGTCCTGTAATACTGACAGATGTTTTTCTAATGTCCTGTAATACTGACAGATGTTTTCCTAATGTCCTGTAATACTGACAGATGTTTTCTTAATGTCCTGTAATACTGAAAGATGTTTTCCTAATGTCCTGTAATACTGACAGATGTTTTTCTAATGTCCTGTAATACTGACAGATGTTTTAACTAGTATCCTGTAATACTGACAGATGTTTTTCCTAATGTCCTGTAATGCTGACAGATGTTTTTCTAATGTCCTGTAATACTGACAGATGTTTTCCTAATGTCCTGTAATACTGACAGATGTTTTTCTAATGTCCTGTAATACTGACAGATGTTTTCCTAATGTCCTGTAATACTGACAGATGTTTTTCTAATGTCCTGTAATACTGACAGATGTTTTCCTAATGTCCTGTAATACTGACACATGCTTTCCTAATGTCCTGTAATACTGACAGATGTTTTCTTAATGTCCTGTAATACTGACACATGTTTTCCTAATGTCCTGTAATACTGACAGATGTTTTCTTAATGTCCTGTAATACTGACAGATGTTTTCCTAATGTCCTGTAATACTGACAGATGTTTTTCCTAATGTCCTGTAATACTGACAGATGTTTTAACTAGTATCCTGTAATACTAACAGATGTTTTCCTAATGTCCTGTAATACTGACACATGTTTTCCTAATGTCCTGTAATACTGACAGATGTTTTCTTAATGTCCTGTAATACTGACAGATGTTTTTCCTAGTGTCCTGTAATACTGACAGATGTTTTTCCTAATGTCCTGTAATACTGACAGATGTTTTAACTAGTATCCTGTAATACTGACAGATGTTTTTCCTAATGTCCTGTAATACTGACAGATGTTTTCCTAGTATCCGACGCTCCGAGATCTAAAAAAGACAAAAACAAAGTCTATTTCTGGTTCGTATTTTTACATCCTTTCAGTGACATCACATATTACAAAGAAGCTACTTCAAGACCAGTAGTATTCTGGAAGTGTTGCCCATCCAGACAGTTCATGAAGGAAGACATAGAGCACTAAGTCAGAATTGTACGTCGGATGGAGAACTTCTCAAACAATTACTGTTACAAAAAAAAATAACATATTTGTAGTCGCCATGTGTTATTTGTCTTGCCACGAGCACGGAAAACAAGCACGATTGTTTTATTAACTGAAATTTTCTCAGAGTCAACGTATAGAAAATCAAATTCATATTAACTTCCTTCAGTTTTACTTATATTTTGTAAGTGTTCTTCTGATTGGCTTATTGGTGTGACGTGAAATCAGATTGTTAGGTTGTTTTTTACTGACTCAACACCTTATGTCTATTGAGATATGACCATTCGTCACTTGCGAACTATTATATACATATATCTTTCTTTTAAAACTAATCTGTTTTAACTTTAATTTCTCTTTTTCCGTAAGGGGAATGCGCATCCTAAGGGTAGCTCCATTACCCTAACAAATAAATAAATAAAAATAACGTTCTGCAGTTTAGGGCAGTGGGTGCGTTATAGGAATAAACGTCAAATTTCATCATTCTCGTAGAGTAACCCTCCAATTGAAGGGGAGTGTATTGGTTAGCTGTCTTATCTTTTAGTCTATCACTTCACAATTACGAACGCTGAACCTAAAATAGTCCTAAATTAAACAAGAACGAATTGTTAGTGAATGTATTCTATCCTTTTAAAATTTTAACATAATTCTTTTATTATACAGAATTGTGGGCATATCATAGAGTTGGCCCGGCATGGCCAAGTGTGTTAAGGCGTTCGACTCGTAATCTGATGGTCGCGGGTTCGACCATCGTTGAAAAAAGAGTAGCCCAAGAGTTGGCGGTGGGTGGTGATGACTAGCTGCCTTCCCTCTAGTCTTACACTGCAAAATTAGGGACGGCTAGCGCAGATAGTCCACGAGTAGCTTTGCGCGAAATTCAACAGAAACAAACAAACAACAAATATCATAGAGATAATGACTTTCAGTAATTAACGTTTTATTTAACACGTTTTGTCTTCCATGCTTTTTTCTTCCTAAGATTAAATCGACGTATTACTTTCCGAAACTTCTATTTCAATATAAAGACTTCATGGTTAAATATCGAACAATAATAACTACAAAGTTATTTACCTTGCTTGAATGTTTTTTGTAGTTTGTTATTAAACGATCAATATTGTATATACAAACAACAACATCAAGCTGGTATTTAAACAACCAGAGAAAACAGTACAATGACGCAAGTCGATGTGAAATGTTAAACATTTCCAATAAAGTACGGGTTATTCTGACGAACAGAAACTTGAAAAATTTCATTTTAGTTCATTAATATTTTCATATTTCGTTCGATGTTGTTTTTTTTTTAAATTTCGCGCAAAGCTGCACGAGGGCTATCTGTGGTAGCCGTCCCTAATTTAGCAGTGTAAGACTAGAGGGAAGGCAGCAAGTCATCACCACCCACCGGCAACTCTTGGGCTACTCTTTTACCAACGAATAGTGGGATTGATTGTAACATTATAACGCCTTCACGTTTGGGAGGGCAAGCATGTTTGGTACGACCGGGATTCGAATCCGCGACCCTCGGATTACGACTCGAAGGCCTCAACACGCTTGGCGATGCCGGGCCCATTTCGCTCGATACCAAACCACAAACATCCGAACACAAACACTTTTTTTCTTTATATTCGTTTAACTTTGCTTTTATTTCTGTAATATTTAGTTTCATTAAAGAATTGTTTGTTTGTTATTTGTTAAGCGCAAAATTCTACCCACTGCTGGTATGGAAACCTGATTTTTAGTGTTATAAACCCCCAAGTATTCAAACTTATCCATCAGCCATCACAATACAGTCTCCCAGTAGGACAGCGATAAATCTAAGGATTTACAGCTCTAAAATCTGACACTCGAATCTACACAGTGGACACAGCTGTGCTCTAAAATAAACGAAGAGACAAACCAGAATAAAACTTATTATGTCGTGAAATATTTCTGGTTCTTCAATACCTATTTCTAATTGTTCAGCACACTTGATGTCAAGCTTATTACGAGGTTAGCCGGTTTTGTTTGCTGAAACAACTAATCCTGGCTTTCAGCTAATCTCGATAAGACACTGGAGAAAATACTGGTTATATTAATACACAGTATATGTGTTCTTTGTTTGCGTCGTTGAAAACAATACAAATAAATTCTCAGGCATAGCATAGTATGTGATGACGTCACCTAACGTTAATTAAGATGTTGACATAACATATAATCACTTAAGAACCATTTTCTCTGAGAGATAGAATGAAAATACATGTTTGACTGATATGTACGTAATGCTAGTTTGACTAATATGTACGTAATGTTTATCTGTTTGTTTCAGTGATATGTACGTAATGTTTATCTGTTTGTTTCAGTGATATGTATGTAATGTTCGTTTGTTTGTTTGATATGTTCGTAATGTTTGTTTGACTGATGTGTGCCTAATGCATATTTGTTTATTTGACTGACATGTAGGTAATGTTTGTTTTACTGGTATGTTCGTACTGTTTGTCTGACTGATATGTACGTAATCTTTGTTTGTTTCACTGACATGTGTGTAATGTTTGTTGTTTGTTTGACTGATATGTATGTAATGTTTGTTTTACTGGTATGTTCGTACTGTTTGTTTGACTGATATGTATGTAATGTTTATTTATTTGACTGATATGTACGTAATGTTTGTTTGACTGACATGTGTGTAATGTTTGTTGTTTGTTTGTTTAATGTGTACATAATGTTTGTTTGAGTGACAAGTACGTAATGTTTGTTTAATGTGTACATAGTGTTTGTGTGACTGATATGTACGTAATGTTTGTTTAATGTGTACATAGTGTTTGTTTGAGTGACAAGTACGTAATGTTTGTTTGTGTGACTGATATGTACGTAATGTTTGTTTAATGTGTACATAGTGTTTGTTTGAGTGACAAGTACGTAATGTTTGTTTGTGTGACTGATATGTCCGAAATGTTTGTTTAATGTGTACATAGTGTTTGTTTGAGTGTCAAGTACGTAATGTTTGTTTGTGTGACTGATATGTACGTAATGTTTGTTTAATGTGTACATAGTGTTTGTTTGAGTGACAAGTACGTAATGTTTGTTTGTGTGACTGATATGTCCGAAATGTAAGAGCTGCTCGATAAAGAATAACTTAACTGGAAGATAATTATAGAATAGCACAATTTCTATGGTAATAATGACTAAAGTTCTATGGTAAAAATAGCACAAGTTTTATGGTAAAAATAGCACAAATGGTACAAGTTTTATGATAAAGAATTTGAGGTCTATTTAATTAAAACATTATTTTAAATTTGGCAAACTTATGACACCAATCAAAACACACCTAACATGATAATAAGTGATGCCAAACACCAATGCCTACACCATGATGTTTGTGTTTTTCCATCAAAACATGTACACATTGTATTGTGTAACTTTACTTACAGCTTCTGATGAAAGGTAGGCTGTTTACAATAGTTTCAATTAACACTTACATTAATGAACAAACCGACTAGTGAACAATGAAGGATGAAAGAGTTATAGTGAACAGTGATGGATCAATGATTTTGGTGAATAGTGATGGATCAATGATTCTGGTGAACAGTGATGGATCAATGATTCTGGCAAATAGTGATGGATCAATGATTCTGGTGAACAGTGATGTATCATTGATTTTGGTGAACAATGATAAATCAATGATTGTGGTGAATAGTGATGTATTAATGATTTTGGTGAACAGTGATGGATCAATGATTCTGGTGAATAGTGATGGATCAATGATTCTGGTGAACAGTGATGTATCAATGATTTTGGTGAACAATGATAAATCAATGATTGTGGTGAATAGTGATGTATTAATGATTTTGGTGAACAGTGATGGATCAATGATTCTGGTGAATAGTGATGGATCAATGATTGTGGTGAACAGTGATGGATCAATGATTCTGGTGAACAATGATAAATCAATGATTTTGGTGAACAGTGATGGATCAATGATTCTGGTGAATAGTGATGGATCAATGATTCTGGTGAACAGTGATAGATGAATGATTCTGGTGAACAGTGATGGATGAATGATTCTGGTGAATAGTGATGGATGAATGATTCTGGTGAACAGTGATGGATCAATGATTTTGGTGAATAGTGATGGATGAATGATTCTGGTGAACAGTGATGGATCAATGATTCTGGTGAACAATGATGGATCAATGATTGTGGTGAATAGTGATGTATCAATGATTGTGGTGAATAGTGATGTATCAATGATTCTGGTGAACAGTGATGTATCAATGATTCTGGTGAACAGTGATGGATCAATGATTCTGATGAATAGTGATGGATCAATGATTCTGGTGAACAGTGATAGATGAATGATTCTGGTGAACAGTGATGGATCAATGATCCTGGTGAAAAGTGATTGGTGAATGATTCTGGTGAACAGTGATGGATCAATAATTGTGGTGAACAATGATGGATCAATGCCTTCTAGTAAAAAGTGATGGATCAATGCCTTCTATTAAAAAGTGATGGATGAATGCCTTCTAGTAAAAAGTGATGGATCAATGCCTTCTAGTAAAGAGTGATGGATGAATGCCTTCTAGGAAAGAGTGATGGATGAATGCCTTCTAGTAAAGAGTGATAGGTGAAAAAGTCCTAGTTGTGAATGAAAGATTACAGAAACTTTATTTTATAGATGATTTTGTCTAATCTTGCCCAAGCTGCATGTTCGTAAGTAATGCTTGTAGGATTTTATATTAAGAGAAACAAACCGCTTTGGACAGCCCACCTTATAAAGTTTTGTTTCACCCAATGTTTCTTGAATAAAAGCAATTCTTTTCTCAAACTAGTTGTGGCAGTGTTTGATGCTTGACTTTTGACACGAAACCAAAGTCCCTCATAAAACTATACAGCATTATCGTGAAAACACTTCGGTATTACTTGGTCTGTCTATTTATAGGCAATTATATCAACGTCATGTTTGAGATATTAATTGAGGGGGTAAGCATGTAAGTTATAATGGCCTGTTGACTGCTTGTCAATCAGTGACTTATATTTACTTCTTGTACAGCTAGACATCTCTTTTCTTGTCACGTGATTAAATGAGCTGTAAGTTTGAAAGTTACGCCGCGTCAGTTTCCACGAGCTTAGATACAGTTGTATGTAGTTTTGGAAAATTGATTTGAAATTTTATTATTTCTTACAGCCAGTTTTTCAGTATACGAGCTTGTTTAACCTACCTCAACTCATTGGGATTTTCTCTTTTAAACTCGTCAAAATTAATTTTTATTTCGTTTAAAACTTAACAGCTGACGAATTAATTTACGAGAAAAAATAACAGCAAAAGACACAACTGGTTTTGTAATATACGAAACTACCTTGATGTTTAATGTACGAAACATTAGCTAAAGTTGCTATAAATTCCACAGAATTTCTTGTTTAGGTAACAGGACAGCTCAAATAACTTTACCATTTATTTGTTTAGAGATATCTTGGTTTATATACTGAGATGTGTTTATCTTCTCAGTCATATTGTAGTGTTTTTTTCCAGAATTATTTTGTATATGTTACTACTACTAGGTATGTACTATCATTTAACAAACATTAATCCTAAAACGTGCACAACCTGAACTCCTAACAATATAACACATATTGTTATATATACTCAATATACTAAAAGAGATGCTGTTTTACAGACTGGTGTGTATCTTTTCAAAATGATATACTTAACGTTAAATAACACATAAAAGGTTTGTGATAAAACTAATTAGTCTAGAACACTTATAAAGATAAAAGAATAGAGATATATAAGTGTATGAATACATAAATATCAAGGTAGATACATTGGTAGTAAATCAGAAAGGACGAGAGATAAACAGACAGAGGATAGACAGATAAATAGAGGGTAGATCGACAGATAGGTAGCAAAGTATGGTATATTAGTAGGAAATAGCTAAACAAATACAGGATGATAGATAGATAAACAAAGCGAGCAGGTTGACAGATAAGCAAAGCGAAAGAGACAATGATAGAATGACTGAGAAACAATCAGAGAGACGAATAAACAGACAGAAGGACAGTTAGAGAGAGAGATAATTTGGCAGAGGGAATGATGATAGATATATAAAGCTTGTTAGAATCTCCTTATATGTCTAAAGTTGTTCCCTTAGTTAAAACCATCATTGGCTCCTCGTTGAATGACATGAAACAGGCTTTAGGCCTAAAGAAACACAGGAAACGACTCACGTCTAGAACAAATAAACTGGAATATTTCTACAAATCTTAAGGGCCTAGATTACCTAATATGTTCTGTTCAAGTTAATATCGCGGGTTTTTGAAAGTACTGTTCTAGAGGACGTCTGAAAGTGTCAATATTTAGAAAAGGTAGAGTAATACATAAATTTGTTGGTATAAACGTACTATATATATATAAAAATGTATTTACATGTATAAACAGATCGTGCACCTGAAGTCATGTTAAAATATGGATGACTTTTTCAGAGAGTCAATTACAAACGATCTTGTATGTTATTGAAATGTTTACTTTTTATCTTCCTGTTCGAAGATATATTCGTGTTTCTTTAATTTCACTATGCAACATAAATTTTGTTACTGGATAGTATGTGTTATTTCTCAGTTGCTTATGTTGTAAAAGTACAGAAAATGGCCATTATTCCCTTCAAATTTTGCTTTTGTGACCTGGATAATGAAATTTAGAAATTAACCTATTTTATATGTAAAACCTGGCAAATTTGCACATTTTCATTTACATGAGATCTGAATAAAACAACATATGAATCAAGATTTACATGTGTTTATGCTAAACTTATATAAAAATGTTTAGAAGTGAGTAGTTTTTAGAGATGATGTTTTCTCTCTAGCGATGTGGGTACAGAGAGCTCAGGGCAGTGTGGCACTGGGGCGATGGATGATGAAAGATCCAGATACATGATAGCAGATGTCTTCTTGCCAGCCCGACGTTTGGAAGGGTTCACCATGCAGAAGTAACAGTTGCTTGAGTGGTCAGGGGGTTCACGCCAAATCCTTGGAATAGCGAACTTCATGGCTCTCCTTTCCCCTCTGTACCATCCTGCAAAAGAGCAAAATAAAATTGTTATTATGAAGAATAAATTTATTTCATCCACAACTAATGTGTAAGAGGTTCAAAATATTTTATATGTGATGTTTTTCAGTACTATTGGAAATAAAAAACACTTTTAAAAGGTATAAAATTTGTATAATATAAAATCTTACTATTCAAACAAGTAAAAATTGTCCGTCTTACCTTCTAGAGTTTTCATTTGCAGTGCTCGCAGATAAAATGAGATGCCCATGGTTTGTTTTGGTCCCCAACAGACATGCTGAAATATGCCTTGTAGGCTTCAAACATTTAGCAGATGCTGTCACAAAGTACTTTTTTCACTCTTGTCTTCATAAATTGGCCACATACATAGCATAATGTGTCTGGAGAATGCTTGCAGCTTCTTGATGGCACCTCTGATAGAATTAGATAGGTCTATGTGTTCACTTAGGCAGCTAGAACTAGACTGAAGTGGTGAGTGGTGAGCTCCTGTATATATATTACTATGGTAAGTTCTAGAAAATCCTCGTACGTTCCGCAACATTCTAGACGTTTCTTGAAAATTTTTGTAAGTTTGATGAAATTCTCTATCAGCTTCTCAGCACTCAATCTACCTTGAATGTTCTGGAAAATTGGTAAATTTCAAAATTTCATTACCCAGACCACAAAAGCAAAGTTTGAAGAGAAAATTAGGTCTTTTCCATTTACTTTAAGCATAAGCAATTGTGAAATAACACTTTCTGCCCGGGAACCAGAAAAATTAAAAAAAAATTGTTACATAGTGTAATCATTATTCGACCTTCAGAACACGAATCATAATAACATAATAAGAACCATGTTCTAACAAAGAACGATGGTTAGGCGAGTTTTTCCAGGCAGTAACACGGTTACACTTTACATAAATAGGCTGTAGCTCCGAGTAAAATAACCTTATCTGGTTGGAAGTTTTAAAATATAGCAATGTCTTGAAACATTAAACATGTTACACCACAAATAAAAGTTAATCTAAAAAATTAAAAACATTAAAAGCGTGACATCAGTTTGTGTGGTTACAAGTTAACCCGGAGGAATGTAGCATTAAAAACGTTACATCAGTTTGTGTGGTTACAAGTTAACCCGAAGGAATATAGCATTAAAAGCGTTACATCAGTTCGTGTGGTTAGAAGTTAACCCAAAGGAATATAGCATTAAAAGCGTTACATCAGTTCGTGTGGTTAGAAGTTAACCCAAAGGAATGTAGCATTAAAAGCGTTAGATCAGTTTGTGTGGTTACAAGTTAACCCGAAGGAATGTAGCATTAAAAGCGTTACATCACTTTGTGTGGTTACAAGTTAACCCGAAGGAATGTAGCATTAAAAACGTTACATCAGTTTGTGTGGTCACAAGTTAACCCATGGGAATGCAGAATTAAAAGCGTTAGATCAGTTTGTGTGGTTACAAGTTAACCCGAAGGAATATAGCATTAAAAGCGTTACATCAGTTTGTGTGGTTACAAGTTAACCCAAAGGAATGTAGCATTAAAAGCGTTACATCAGTTTGTGTGGTTACAAGTTAACCCGAAGGAATGTAGCATTAAAAGCGTTACATCAGTTTGTGTGGTTACAAGTTAACTCGAAGGAATGTAGCATTAAAAGCGTTACATCAGTTTGTGTGGTTACAAGTTAACCCGAAGGAATGTAGCATTAAAAGCGTTACATCAGTTTGTGTGGTTACAAGTTAACCCGAAGGAATGTAGCATTAAAAGCGTTACATCAGTTTGTGTGGTTACAAGTTAACCCAAAGGAATGCAGCATTAAAAGCGTTAGATCAGTTTGTGTGGTTACAAGTTAACCCAAAGGAATGTAGCATTAAAAGCGTTACATCAGTTTGTGTGGTTACAAGTTAACCAAAAGGAATGCAGCATTAAAAGCGTTAGATCAGTTTGTGTGGTTACAAGTTAACCCGAAGGAATGTAGCATTAAAAGCGTTAGATCAGTTTGTGTGGTTACAAGTTAACCCGAAGGAATGTAGCATTAAAAGCGTTACATCAGTTCGTGTGGTTAGAAGTTAACCCGAAGGAATGTAGCATTAAAAGCGTTACATCAGTTCGTGTGGTTAGAAGTTAACCCGAAGGAATGTAGCATTAAAAGCGTTACATCAGTTTGTGTGGTTACAAGTTAACCCGAAGGAATGTAGCATTAAAAGCGTTACATCAGTTTGTGTGGTTACAAGTTAACCCGGAGGAATGTAGCATTAAAAACGTTACATCAGTTTGTGTGGTTACAAGTTAACCCGAAGGAATGTAGCATTAAAAGTGTTACATCAGTTTGTGTGGTTACAAGTTAACCCAAAGGAATGGAACATTGAAAGTTCTAAAAATATTGTGTGGTTATTAGTTAACCCGAGAAAGTAAAACATTAATCTGGTAAAAGACAGCTAAGTTTTCTTGTGCAACTATAAATGGAATGCGTTGAAAACTGCTCACTAGTGGCTTAGCTGTTAAAGTTGTGTACTCGTGATGGGCACAGCACAGATTGCCAGTTGTGTACTTGAATACTTAAAACAAAGAAACAACAAAATCAAACCAGCTGAACGTCCATTTCATGTTTATATGTAGAAGACTGTGTGCATTCTGTTGTTTGAGAGTGAAGTATTTTATCGAAGATGGTGAAATATAGAAAGAAGACGCACTCGTGTTTACCACTCATTAGACGAGTCACTTTCATTTGTCTATATTTTAACTTGGCCATTGAATGTTTTTAAAATATATGTAAAGCGGTGAGCCACTAATATAAATTCATGAACTAAAGAAATACTTACTTAAAAATACGGATTACAGATAGAAAACGTGGTTCTACTTAGATGTATCTGAACCAGGTTCTCTAAACAAATATTATACCCTCTCGTCTACCGACCAGATATATTCATTGAATCACCGGGAATTCTGCTGCCTAGTAAAAACAAAATATTATTTCTAAACCTTATTGAGTTTCTTTTCGAGTTTACTTACTGATAAAGTATATATTATTAGAAGTTACAGTTTTTGTGGTACGTAAAGTCAGTTTTTAAAACAGGTACAACGTTTCCATCACTGGTACGATCATTATAATGTAGACAATATTTTAGAATTTTAATTCAACATTCAAAAATCTAACATTGTATGTAAATTATATAGTTGAATGTGGTTACTTATTTATGTAAATATTAATCCGCGTGAGTTTTACAGATTATTTACGTATGGTTAAAGAAAATACAAAGATTAACAAACACAGAATAAAACTGTAGAATATTTTATGAAAATATTTGTATAAACCTCGGATCGTGTGCGGGTATTAGCAATGAAAGACATATGTAGATGTGCCTGGGTATTTGTTAACTGTGGGATTTGTTTGATTTCATTATTAAGTCTTCTCTGATTTGGCTTCTATTAGTGTCAGACTCATGGTTTAATATTGTAACGTTCTGTTCAGAAAAACAAACACTTTATTTTGATTTGCATACTCATGGACTAGGGAAGGGGGTGTTTGATGTTCTTTTACGCCTCTTGAATAAAACATTTACTGTATAACTTATAAACTGTTAACTGTAAAACCTGTATACTGTTTACTGTAAACCTTGTATACTGTTAACTGTAAAACCTGTAATAAACTGTTTCCAAACTTTATATATATGATGTGCTTTGTAACAATATCTGAAGGAACAATTTATTGTTAATATTAATTACACTTGATGTCTATTATACCAGTTGGTACACGTGTGGTGATGAACAGTGGTTCACCAAGTACGGGTTTAGTTCTGAGGAGTTAAATGAACTACAAGATAAATCAAACTGTAGACAACTGATATAATGAGCTAGGGATGACATGCGTTTCCAGAATCATTTCATATCATTAACCGATAACAACAAGTGTATCAATATTGGTTCATATAATTAACTGATGACCACATGTGTTTCCAGTATTGGTTTACATAATTACCTGATGGCATGTGTTTCCAATATTGGCTTATATAATTAACTGACGACATGTGTTTCCAACATTGGTTTATATAATTAACTGATGACATGTGTTTCCAATATTGGTTTATATAATTAACTGATGACCACATGTGTTTCCAATATTGGTTTACATAATTACCTGAAGGCGTGTGTTTCCAACATTGGTTTATATAATTAATTGATGGCATGTGTTTCCAACATTGGTTTATATAATTAACTGATGACCACATGTGTTTCCAATATTGGTTTATACAATTAACTGATGACATGTGTTTCCAATATTGGTTCATACAATTAACTGATGACCACATGTGTTTCCAATATTGGTTTATACAATTAACTGATGACATGTGTTTCCAATATTGGTTTATACAATTAACTGATGACATGTGTTTCCAATATTGGTTCACACAATTAACTGACGGCATGTTTTTTTCTTCAATATCAACTCACACAGTCAGTTGATAACGACATCTATTCTTAGCAGCTAATGGAAGAGTTAACTCTGACGAAACGTGTTTCTAGTATCTATTGTTACAGTCAGCTGGTTACGACATGTGTTTCTAGTATCTATTGTTACAGTCAGCTGGTTACGACATGTGTTTCTAGTATCTGTTGTTACAGTCAGTTGGTTACGACATGTGTTTCTAGTATCTGTTGTCACAGTCAGCTGGTTACGACACGTGTTTCTAGTATCTGTTGTTACAGTCAGCTGGTTACGACACGTGTCTCTAGTATCTGTTGTCACAGTCAGCTGGTTACGACACGTGGTTCTAGTATCTGTTGTCACAGTCAGCTGGTTACGACACGTGCTTCTAGTTTCTGTTGTTACAGTCAGCTGGTTACGACACGTGGTTTTAGTATCTGTTGTTACAGTCAGCTGGTTACGACACGTGGTTTTAGTATCTGTTGTCACAGTCAGCTGGTTACGACACGTGTTTCTAGTATCTGTTGTTACAGTCAACTGGTTACGACACGTGGTTCTAGTATCTGTTGTTACAGTCAACTGGTTACGACACGTGTCTCTAGTATCTGTTGTCACAGTCAGCTGGTTACGACACGTGTCTCTAGTATCTGTTGTCACAGTCAGCTGGTTACGACACGTGGTTCTAGTATCTGTTGTCACAGTCAGCTGGTTACGACACGTGCTTCTAGTTTCTGTTGTTACAGTCAGCTGGTTACGACACGTGGTTCTAGTATCTGTTGTTACAGTCAGCTGGTTACGACACGTGGTTTTAGTATCTGTTGTCACAGTCAGCTGGTTACGACACGTGTTTCTAGTATCTGTTGTTACAGTCAGCTGGTTACGACACGTGGTTCTAGTATCTGTTGTTACAGTCAGCTGGTTACGACACGTGTCTCTAGTATCTGTTGTCACAGTCAGCTGGTTACGACACGTGTTTCTAGTATCTGTTGTCACAGTCAGCTGGTTACGACACGTGGTTCTAGTATCTGTTGTCACAGTCAGCTGGTTACGACACGTGTCTCTAGTATCTGTTGTCACAGTCAGCTGGTTACGACACGTGTTTCTAGTATCTGTTGTTACAGTCAGCTGGTTACGACACGTGGTTCTAGTATTTGTTGTTACAGTCAGCTGGTTACGACACGTGTCTCTAGTATCTGTTGTCACAGTCAGCTGGTTACGACACGTGTTTCTAGTATCTGTTGTCACAGTCAGCTGGTTACGACACGTGGTTCTAGTATCTGTTGTCACAGTCAGCTGGTTACGACACGTGTCTCTAGTATCTGTTGTCACAGACAGCTGGTTACGACACGTGGTTCTAGTATCTGTTGTTACAGTCAGCTGGTTACGACACGTGTTTCTTGTATCTGTTGTTACAGCCAGAGCTTTATATTTTGTCCAGTTTCGACCCGTTCTGTTAATGTCAAGTCTGACACAAGCGACTTTTAGTTGTGACAGTTTCTGTATTTATGTGTTGTTAAATTTTGATAAAAAACGTTTTCTGTAGCAAACTTTTTAATTGTACTTCTCGTGTAATGTTGTATAAAAATATTTAAAAGCGAAGCCACTTTTTAGTTTGTTATTTATGTTGCTTTATGCTAGTACTATTGTTATATTTTTATATTTTAACTTTGTAATAAACACGTTTGAACACATTTTAACTTTTATATGAGTTTTTAATACGTTTGCTATGGTATTTTTTGTTTGTTTTTTTACAAATTCAATGTTTTATTTAGTTTTGACAATCATATGTACAGCCAGATGGATAAGACACTCGACTCATAATCTGAGGCTTGCCCTTTCAGCCGTGGGAGCGTTATTATGTAACGGTCAATCCCACTATTCGTTGGTAAAAAAGTAGCTCAAGAGTTGATAGTGGGTAGTGATGACTAGCTGCCTTCCCTCTAGGCTTATACTGCTAAATTAGGGACGGCTAGCGCAGATAGCCCTCGTGTAGCTTTGCGCGAAATTCAAAACAAACCAAACCAATCACGTTAGCAACTGAAAAGACATGAATTATTGGTTAAAATCACACCTCAGTGGCACAGATATATGTTTGCAGACGTAAATCGCGAGAAATCTTATTTCGATATCCGTGATAGGCAGAGTACGGATAGTCCATTGTGCAGCTACGTGCTTCATTTAAACAAAGTAACAGTCAAAATCTTCGAAGGTGGAGGAAGCGTTCCCAGTGCTAACACACTCGAAGATGGATATTAATTGTAAACAGCTTTTAAGTTGATTGGATAATATCAATCCATTAATATCTCTAAGGAGTTTCGTGGTCAGATAAGGTACAAATTGGTGGAAATACCAAAACGTAATATATTTTGTCAAACTGTGACACATTCTACTGTTATTTTTACTAATAATAACTTAGCAAAAATAAAACATTATTTGATACAAACACGGAGTGAGTTACAGTAGCTGTGAAACTTGTTTAATATCACATAACATTATAGTTAGCCCTTGTTTTAAAAATTACATATTTAATATAAAAAAGCAACATGAAACCTGATATTTTAGTGATTTTTTTTCATATTAACAAACACAACTGGAGTTTTATTATCCATTGTACAGAGTTCCACAGTCAGTATTAAATACATAGAACTAACGACTCACTGTTATTATATAAAATAGAGTTTTTATTTCTTAGTATATTTCGTGTATAATATAGTATGAAACATTTCGCTGATAACAACCTCAGGCATTTGTGATTTATGAGACAGCTGTAAATCTATCATAACAGAAAGTAAATTACGTTATCCTTTATGTTGCTCAGTTGTTTCATAACTACATAACTTGTGGATTAAAATAAAGTTAGTTAGTTATTTTTCTAATGTTTGGTCAAAGACGAGTGAACTTAAAGCAGAACTACCAGAAGAAACGTACCAGTAAAACAAACAGCCTTAAAAAAAGTTGTATACAAGATATAAATGAACACGGGAGTATTTTCTATAATGAAATCGAATATTGATTTTCATCTAATTTCTTTACAAAATTAGTGTAATTAATTTATCAACATCCCCTCGAGTTGTATATAATCAGACCATCAATTTATTAATGTCTTCATTGGATAATACCAATCCATTAATATCTCTAATGAGTTGATTGGATAATACCAGTTTACCAAAAACTCCAATGAATTGGTTACGTAATGCAGGCCATTCATTTTTGCGCCCAGTTAGCTATAAATGTATCAATCTTTAATGTGTTTTACGTCATAAATAAACACACAGGAAGAAACTGTTATCACGGAAACTGGTTGGAACATTTGCTGGCTACCTAAGTAATTAATGACATTTTTAACTCCATATACAACATCCATCCAAGTTTATTTATTGCTAATGACAAAGTTACACAATGGATTATCTGTGCTCTACAGGAATCGAAACCCGATTTTGAATGTAGTAAGTTCTCAGACTGTGTTCATTTATACAGTTATTACGATGCCAAATTGTTTTATCGGGAGCTCCTCTTTGTTTTACCACAAAGTCGTACAATAGCATACCTTCACTTTGTTCGTCGAAGGGAATCGAGCCCTGAATTTTAGTACTGTAAGTCCGTGGACTTACTAGTAACTTTCCACGAGATGTTTTTACATATTAAAACTAATTCAATGGATCACAGTTAAGTTTAAGGACTTAAAATTAAAATTCAAGGTTCGATTATCCGTGTTAAAGAGAATTTAGATACATATAACGTTATGTAGCTTTGCACTAAAAATACCAAACAAAAAAAGTATTGTACATTAATTAAAAGAGTAATTATGGTGATTGTAATTAACAGTAAAAAGAAAGGTTTCCTCAATGTTGGGTTCGGTCTGGCCAGGTGGTTAAGGTACTCGACTCGTAAACCAAGAGTCGCTGGTTCGAGTCCCCGTCACACCAAGCATGCTCGCTCTTTCAACCGTGGATCGATATAATGTGACAGTCAATCAAACTATTCGTTGGTAAAAAAGTAGCCCGAGAGTTGGCGGTGGGTGGTGATGACTAGCTGACTACCCTCTAGTCTTACACTGCTAAATTAGGAACCGCTAGTGCACATAGTCTTCGTGTAGCTTTGCGCGAAATTCAAAACAAACCAAACCAATCCTTTGTGTTCCCTTTCGCGCGTTTCTCAGTTTAAATTTTTTTATAAGTATTTCAACTTCATTTTTAAATTCAAAAATTTAAAATCAGGATAAAAATATTACAAAGTTTTTCAAAACATTCTGTGTGCTAAAGAAATTTGCGAACTTTAGACTTAGCGTTTATTATGCAGAGACAGGATCCCTTTAACTTAAAACGAACATTTCACTATGATACAAAGTAATATTTTAAGAAATGAATGATCTTTATCAACTTTAAATTTAGTAGCTAGGTTCCTGATCTAGTATCTCTATTTTCCAGGAAAAAATTAACTCGACTTATTCGTTTTATTAACCAATTTATCATGAATATATCTGTTTACTTCTGGATATTTTATATTATATTATTTTGTATTGTGTTATAGTATGAATCCATTTCTCCAGACATATTTCAACAGAAAGATTATTATATTTTCGTTCTTTATTTCAGTATTCGCTGATAAGTTAAAAAATGATTTCCGACAAAATTGCGTTGAATTAAAAAAAACACAAACCAAATATGTTCTTGAGAAAATGTTGAATTTACATTAAAAATAGTTTATGGCGAAATTACACAGTTGGATGCTTCTGTTCTTCTGACTGCGGGAATCTAAACTTATTACATTTGGAGTTATGGTCATATTACTGAAGCCTTATAACCCTAAAAACTTGGTTTCGATATTGTACTCTGTTCAGTCTCGAGCGCTTCACCTGAGTGCAGACATTAGATTGACCGAAACAGTTTACAGAAGTTACTAAAATGCTACTTGGCAGAGATTAAGGGGTTGTCATGTGAAGATATATTCATATCTCTCAAACTGTTTCCTCTTGAAAACGAATAGATAAAATGGACCTGACTCATGTGTTAAGATTGTATCTGGAATTGACAACGACTGACGATGGACACAAACACAGATTTTGGTAGTGAAGAAAGAATCCCGAGCTGAGATAGTTTTATTTCTAAAAGAGGGTCGTTGGCCTTTGAAACAGTTTCCCTTTAGATGTTGTAGAGGCAGTAAACTTAATTAAATTTATCAAATTATAATTATCAAAATAATAAAGGCTGACTATGATATTTTGATGAAATTCATAGTTTCAGTTTATTTTAGTTATTATGCTATATTACTAACGACAACTTAAATTATACATTATAATATATATAATACCACTTATCACAGTTTGGATGAAAATCTAAAGCTGTTTATGTTAATTTTGTATAGTATAGACCAATAGTGAACTTACAAAACAACAGAACAGTATAATAGTATATTGAAGTAAGGTATAGTGATCAATAGTGAACTTACACTAGAAAAGAACAATATTATACGTGTACTGAAGTAGTGTATAGTATAGATCAATAGTGAACTTACACTAAACAGAACAATATTATACGTGTACTGAAGTAGTGTATAGTATAGATCAATAGTGAACTCACACTAGAACAGAACAATATTATACGTGTATTGAAGTGGTGTATAGTATATATTAATAGTGAACTTAAACTAAACAGAACAATATAATAGTATATTGAAGTAGTGTATAGTATAGATCATTAGTGAACTCACACTAAACAGAACAATAATATACGTGTACTGAAGTAGTGTATAGTATAGATCAATAGTGAGCTTACACTAAACAGAACAATATTATACGTGCATTGAAGTAGTGTATAGTATAGATCAATAGTGAACTCACACTAAACAGAACAATATTATACGTGCATTGAAGTAGTGTATAGTATAGATCAATAGTGAACTCACACTACAACAGAACAGTATAACAGTATATTGAAGTAGTGTTTAGTATAGATCAACAGTGAACTTACACTAGAACAGAACAATATTATACGTGCATTGAAGTGGTGTATAGTATAGATCAATAGTGAACTTACACTAAACAGAACAATATTATACGTGCATTGAAGTAGTGTATAGCATAGATCAATAGTAAACTTACACAACAACAGAACAATATTATACGTGTATTGAAGTAGTGTATAGTATAGATCAATAGTGAACTTACACTAGAACAGAACAATATTATACGTGTATTAAAGTAGTGTTTAGTATAGATCAATAATGAAATTACACTAGAACAGAACAATATTATACGTGCATTGAAGTAGTGTATAGTATAGATCAATAGTAAACTTACACAACAACAGAACAATATTATACGTGTATTGAAGTAGTGTATAGTATAGATCAATAGTGAACTTACACTAAACAGAACAATATTATACGTGTATTGAAGTAGTGTTTAGTATAGATCAATAGTAAACTTACACAACAACAGAACAGTATAACATTATATTGAAGTAATGTATAGTATAGATCAATAGTGAACTTACACTAGAACAGAACAATATTATACGTGTATTGAAGTAGTGTTTAGTACAGATCAATAGTGAACTCACACTAGAACAGAACAATATTATACGTGTATTGAAGTAGTGTTTAGTACAGATCAATAGTGAACTCACACTAGAACAGAACAATATTATACGTGCATTGAAGTAGTGTATAGTATAGATCAATAGTGAACTTACACTAAACAGAACAGTATAACAGTATATTGAAGTAGTGTATAGTATAGATCAATAGTGAACTTACACTAGAACAGAACAATATTATACGTGCATTGAAGTAGTGTATAGTATAGATCAATAGTGAACTCACACTAGAACAGAACAATATTATACGTGTATTGAAGTAGTGTATAGTATAGATCAATAGTGAACTTACACTAAACAGAACAATATTATACGTGTATTGAAGTAGTGTATAGTATAGATCAATAGTGAACTCACACTAAACAGAACAGTATAACAGTATATTGAAGTAGTGTATAGTATAGATTAATAGTGAACTTACACTAGAACAGAACAATATTATACGTGCATTGAAGTAGTGTATAGTATAGATCAATAGTGAACTCACACTAAACAGAACAGTATAACAGTATATTGAAGTAGTGTATGGTATAGATTAATAGTGAACTTACACTAGAACAGAACAATATTATACGTGCATTGAAGTAGTGTATAGTATAGATCAATAGTGAACTTACACTAAACAGAACAATATTATACGTGTATTGAAGTAGTGTTTAGTATAGATCAATAGTGAACTCACACTAGAACAGAACAATATTATACGTGTATTGAAGTAATGTATAGTATAGATCAATAGTGAACTTATACTAAAGAGAACAATATTATACGTGTACTAAAGTAGTGTATAGTATAGATCAATAGTGAACTTACACTAAACAGAACAATATTATATGTGTATTGAAGTAGTGTTTAGTATAGATCAATAGTGAACTTACACTAGAACAGAACAATATTATACGTGCATTGAAGTAGTGTATAGTATAGATCAATAGTAAACTTACACAACAACAGAACAATATTATACGTGTATTGAAGTAGTGTATAGTATAGATCAATAGTGAACTTACACTAGAACAGAACAATATTATACGTGTATTAAAGTAGTGTTTAGTATAGATCAATAGTGAACTTACACTAGAACAGAACAATATTATACGTGCATTGAAGTAGTGTATAGTATAGATCAATAGTAAACTTACACAACAACAGAACAATATTATACGTGTATTGAAGTAGTGTATAGTATAGATCAATAGTGAACTTACACTAAACAGAACAGTATAACAGTATATTGAAGTAGTGTATAGTATAGATCAATAGTGAACTTACACTAGAACAGAACAATATTATACGTGCATTGAAGTAGTGTATAGTATAGATCAATAGTGAACTCACACTAGAACAGAACAATATTATACGTGTATTGAAGTAGTGTATAGTATAGATCAATAGTGAACTTACACTAGAACAGAACAATATAATACGTGTATTGAAGTAGTGTATAGTATAGATCAATAGTGAACTCACACTAGAACAGAACAATATTATACGTGTATTGAAGTAGTGTATAGTATAGATCAATAGTGAACTCACACTAAACAGAACAGTATAACAGTATATTGAAGTAAGGTATAGTATAGATCAATAGTGAACTCACACTAAACAGAACGGTATAACAGTATATTGAAGTAGTGTATGGTATAAATTAATAGTGAACTTACACTAGAACAGAACAATATTATACGTGCATTGAAGTAGTGTATAGTATAGATCAATAGTGAACTTACACTAAACAGAACAATATTATACGTGTATTGAAGTAGTGTTTAGTATAGATCAATAGTGAACTCACACTAGAACAGAACAATATTATACGTGTATTGAAGTAGTGTATAGTATAGATCAATAGTGAACTTATACTAAAGAGAACAATATTATACGTGTACTAAAGTAGTGTATAGTATAGATCAATAGTGAACTTACACTAAACAGAACAATATTATATGTGTATTGAAGTAGTGTTTAGTATAGATCAATAGTGAACTTACACTAGAACAGAACAATATTATACGTGTATTGAAGTAGTGTTTAGTATAGATCAATAGTAAACTTACACAACAACAGAACAATATTATACGTGTATTGAAGTAGTGTATAGTATAGATCAATAGTGAACTTACACTAGAACAGAACAATATTATACGTGTATTGAAGTAGTGTTTAGTATAGATCAATAGTGAACTTACACTAGAACAGAACAATATTATACGTGCATTGAAGTAGTGTATAGTATAGATCAATAGTGAACTCACACTAGAACAGAACAATAATATACGTGTATTGAAGTAGTGTATAGTATAGATCAATAGTGAACTTACACTAGAACAGAACAATATTATACGTGTATTGAAGTAGTGTATAGTATAGATCAATAGTGAACTCACACTAGAACAGAACAATATTATACGTGTATTGAAGTAGTGTATAGTATAGATCAATAGTGAACTCACACTAAACAGAACAGTATAACAGTCTATTGAAGTAGTGTATGGTATAGATTAATAGTGAACTTACACTAGAACAGAACAATATTATACGTGCATTGAAGTAGTGTATAGTATTGATCAATAGTGAACTTACACTAAACAGAACAATATTATACGTGTATTGAAGTAGTGTTTAGTGTAGATCAATAGTGAACTTACACTAGAACAGAACAATGTTATACGTGCATTGAAGTAGTGTATAGTATAGATCAATAGTAAACTTACACAACAACAGAACAATATTATACGTGTATTGAAGTAGTGTATAGTATGGATCAATAGTGAACTCACACTAGAACAGAACAATATTATACGTGCATTGAAGTAGTGTATAGTATAGATCAATAGTGAACTTACACTAAACAGAACAGTATAACAGTATATTGAAGTAGTGTATAGTATAGATCAATAGTGAACTTACACTAGAACAGAACAATATTATACGTGCATTGAAGTAGTGTATAGTATAGATCAATAGTGAACTCACACTAGAACAGAACAATATTATACGTGTATTGAAGTAGTGTATAGTATAGATCAATAGTGAACTTACACTAGAACAGAACAATATTATACGTGTATTGAAGTAGTGTATAGTATAGATCAATAGTGAACTCACACTAGAACAGAACAATATTATACGTGTATTGAAGTAGTGTATAGTATAGATCAATAGTGAACTTACACTAAACAGAACAATATTATACGTGTATTGAAGTAGTGTATAGTATAGATCAATAGTGAACTCACACTAAACAGAACAGTATAACAGTATATTGAAGTAGTGTATAGTATAGATTAATAGTGAACTTACACTAGAACAGAACAATATTATACGTGCATTGAAGTAGTGTATAGTATAGATCAATAGTGAACTCACACTAAACAGAACAGTATAACAGTATATTGAAGTAGTGTATGGTATAGATTAATTGTGAACTTACACTAGAAGAGAACAATATTATACGTGCATTGAAGTAGTGTATAGTATAGATCAATAGTGAACACATATACTAAAGAGAACAATATTATACGTGTACTAAAGTAGTGTATAGTATAGATCAATAGTGAACTTACACTAAACAGAACAATAGTATATGTGTATTGAAGTAGTGTATAGTATAGATCAATAGTAAACTCACATTAAACAGAACAATATTATACGTGTATTGAAGTAGTGTTTAGTATAGATCAATAGTGAACTTACACTAGAACAGAACAATATTATTCGTGCATTGAAGTAGTGTATAGTATAGATCAATAGTAAACTTACACAACAACAGAACAATATTATACGTGTATTGAAGTAGTGTATAGTATAGATCAATAGTAAACTTACACAACAACAGAACAATATTATACGTGTATTGAAGTAGTGTATAGTATGGATCAATAGTGAACTCACACTAGAACAGAACAATATTATACGTGCATTGAAGTAGTGTATAGTATAGATCAATAGTGAACTTACACTAGAACAGAACAATATTATACGTGCATTGAAGTAGTGTATAGTATAGATCAATAGTGAACTCACACTAGAACAGAACAATATTATACGTGTATTGAAGTAGTGTATAGTATATATCAATAGTGAACTTACACTAGAACAGAACAATATTATACGTGTATTGAAGTAGTGTATAGTATAGATCAATAGTGAACTCACACTAGAACAGAACAATATTATACGTGTATTGAAGTAGTGTATAGTATAGATCAATAGTGAACTTACACTAAACAGAACAATATTATACGTGTATTGAAGTACTGTATAGTATAGATCAATAGTGAACTCACACTAAACAGAACAGTATAACAGTATATTGAAGTAGTGTATAGTATAGATTAATAGTGAACTTACACTAGAACAGAACAATATTATACGTGCATTGAAGTAGTGTATAGTATAGATCAATAGTGAACTCACACTAAACAGAACAGTATAACAGTATATTGAAGTAGTGTATGGTATAGATTAATTGTGAACTTACACTAGAAGAGAACAATATTATACGTGCATTGAAGTAGTGTATAGTATAGATCAATAGTGAACTCACACTAGAACAGAACAATATTATACGTGTATTGAAGTAGTGTATAGTATAGATCAATAGTGAACTTACACTAAACAGAACAGTATAACAGTATATTGAAGTAGTGTATAGTATAGATCAATAGTGAACTTACACTAGAACAGAACAATATTATACGTGCATTGAAGTAGTGTATAGTATAGATCAATAGTGAACTCACACTAGAACAGAACAATATTATACGTGTATTGAAGTAGTGTATAGTATAGATCAATAGTGAACTTACACTAGAACAGAACAATATTATACGTGTATTGAAGTAGTGTATAGTATAGATCAATAGTGAACGTACACTAGAACAGAACAATATTATACGTGTATTGAAGTAGTGTTTAGTATAGATCAATAGTGAACTTACACTAGAACAGAACAATATCATACGTGCATTGAAGTAGTGTATAGTGTAGATCAATAGTAAACTTACACAACAACAGAACAATATTATACGTGTATTGAAGTAGTGTATAGTATAGATCAATAGTGAACTTACACTAAACAGAACAGTATAACAGTATATTGAAGTAGTGTATAGTATAGATCAATAGTGAACTTACACTAGAACAGAACAATATTATACGTGCATTGAAGTAGTGTATAGTATAGATCAATAGTGAACTCACACTAGAACAGAACAATATTATACGTGTATTGAAGTAGTGTATAGTATAGATCAATAGTGAACTTACACTAGAACAGAACAATATTATACGTGTATTGAAGTAGTGTATAGTATAGATCAATGGTGAACTCACACTAGAACAGAACAATATTATACGTGTATTGAAGTAGTGTATAGTATAGATCAATAGTGAACTCACACTAAACAGAACAGTATAACAGTATATTGAAGTAGTGTATAGTATAGATCAATAGTGAACATATACTAAAGAGAACAATATTATACGTGTACTAAAGTAGTGTATAGTATAGATCAATAGTGAACTTACACTAAACAGAACAATAGTATATGTGTATTGAAGTAGTGTATAGTATAGATCAATAGTAAACTCACATTAAACAGAACAATATTATACGTGTATTGAAGTAGTGTTTAGTATAGATCAATAGTGAACTTACACTAGAACAGAACAATATTATACGTGTATTGAAGTAGTGTATAGTATAGATCAATAGTGAACATATACTAAAGAGAACAATATTATACGTGTACTAAAGTAGTGTATAGTATAGATCAATAGTGAACTTACACTAAACAGAACAATAGTATATGTGTATTGAAGTAGTGTATAGTATAGATCAATAGTAAACTCACATTAAACAGAACAATATTATACGTGTATTGAAGTAGTGTTTAGTGTAGATCAATAGTGAACTTACACTAGAACAGAACAATGTTATACGTGCATTGAAGTAGTGTATAGTATAGATCAATAGTAAACTTACACAACAACAGAACAATATTATACGTGTATTGAAGTAGTGTATAGTATGGATCAATAGTGAACTCACACTAGAACAGAACAATATTATACGTGCATTGAAGTAGTGTATAGTATAGATCAATAGTGAACTTACACTAGAACAGAACAATATTATACGTGCATTGAAGTAGTGTATAGTATAGATCAATAGTGAACTCACACTAGAACAGAACAATATTATACGTGTATTGAAGTAGTGTATAGTATAGATCAATAGTGAACTTACACTAGAACAGAACAATATTATACGTGTATTGAAGTAGTGTATAGTATAGATCAATAGTGAACTCACACTAGAACAGAACAATATTATACGTGTATTGAAGTAGTGTATAGTATAGATCAATAGTGAACTTACACTAAACAGAACAATATTATACGTGTATTGAAGTAGTGTATAGTATAGATCAATAGTGAACTCACACTAAACAGAACAGTATAACAGTATATTGAAGTAGTGTATAGTATAGATTAATAGTGAACTTACACTAGAACAGAACAATATTATACGTGCATTGAAGTAGTGTATAGTATAGATCAATAGTGAACTCACACTAAACAGAACAGTATAACAGTATATATAAGTAGTGTATGGTATAGATTAATTGTGAACTTACACTAGAAGAGAACAATATTATACGTGCATTGAAGTAGTGTATAGTATAGATCAATAGTGAACTCACACTAGAACAGAACAATATTATACGTGTATTGAAGTAGTGTATAGTATAGATCAATAGTGAACACATATACTAAAGAGAACAATATTATACGTGTACTAAAGTAGTGTATAGTATAGATCAATAGTGAACTTACACTAAACAGAACAATAGTATATGTGTATTGAAGTAGTGTATAGTATAGATCAATAGTAAACTCACATTAAACAGAACAATATTATACGTGTATTGAAGTAGTGTTTAGTATAGATCAATAGTGAACTTACACTAGAACAGAACAATATTATTCGTGCATTGAAGTAGTGTATAGTATAGATCAATAGTAAACTTACACAACAACAGAACAATATTATACGTGTATTGAAGTAGTGTATAGTATAGATCAATAGTAAACTTACACAACAACAGAACAATATTATACGTGTATTGAAGTAGTGTATAGTATAGATCAATAGTGAACTTACACTAGAACAGAACAATATTATACGTGTATTGAAGTAGTGTTTAGTATAGATCAATAGTGAACTTACACTAGAACAGAACAATATCATACGTGCATTGAAGTAGTGTATAGTGTAGATCAATAGTAAACTTACACAACAACAGAACAATATTATACGTGTATTGAAGTAGTGTATAGTATAGATCAATAGTGAACTTACACTAAACAGAACAGTATAACAGTATATTGAAGTAGTGTATAGTATAGATCAATAGTGAACTTACACTAGAACAGAACAATATTATACGTGCATTGAAGTAGTGTATAGTATAGATCAATAGTGAACTCACACTAGAACAGAACAATATTATACGTGTATTGAAGTAGTGTATAGTATAGATCAATAGTGAACTTACACTAGAACAGAACAATATTATACGTGCATTGAAGTAGTGTATAGTGTAGATCAATAGTAAACTTACACAACAACAGAACAATATTATACGTGTATTGAAGTAGTGTATAGTATAGATCAATAGTGAACTTACACTAAACAGAACAGTATAACAGTATATTGAAGTAGTGTATAGTATAGATCAATAGTGAACTTACACTAGAACAGAACAATATTATACGTGCATTGAAGTAGTGTATAGTATAGATCAATAGTGAACTCACACTAGAACAGAACAATATTATACGTGTATTGAAGTAGTGTATAGTATAGATCAATAGTGAACTTACACTAGAACAGAACAATATTATACGTGTATTGAAGTAGTGTATAGTATAGATCAATGGTGAACTCACACTAGAACAGAACAATATTATACGTGTATTGAAGTAGTGTATAGTATAGATCAATAGTGAACTCACACTAAACAGAACAGTATAACAGTATATTGAAGTAGTGTATAGTATAGATCAATAGTGAACATATACTAAAGAGAACAATATTATACGTGTACTAAAGTAGTGTATAGTATAGATCAATAGTGAACTTACACTAAACAGAACAATAGTATATGTGTATTGAAGTAGTGTATAGTATAGATCAATAGTAAACTCACATTAAACAGAACAATATTATACGTGTATTGAAGTAGTGTTTAGTATAGATCAATAGTGAACTTACACTAGAACAGAACAATATTATACGTGTATTGAAGTAGTGTATAGTATAGATCAATAGTGAACATATACTAAAGAGAACAATATTATACGTGTACTAAAGTAGTGTATAGTATAGATCAATAGTGAACTTACACTAAACAGAACAATAGTATATGTGTATTGAAGTAGTGTATAGTATAGATCAATAGTAAACTCACATTAAACAGAACAATATTATACGTGTATTGAAGTAGTGTTTAGTGTAGATCAATAGTGAACTTACACTAGAACAGAACAATGTTATACGTGCATTGAAGTAGTGTATAGTATAGATCAATAGTAAACTTACACAACAACAGAACAATATTATACGTGTATTGAAGTAGTGTATAGTATGGATCAATAGTGAACTCACACTAGAACAGAACAATATTATACGTGCATTGAAGTAGTGTATAGTATAGATCAATAGTGAACTTACACTAGAACAGAACAATATTATACGTGCATTGAAGTAGTGTATAGTATAGATCAATAGTGAACTCACACTAGAACAGAACAATATTATACGTGTATTGAAGTAGTGTATAGTATAGATCAATAGTGAACTTACACTAGAACAGAACAATATTATACGTGTATTGAAGTAGTGTATAGTATAGATCAATAGTGAACTCACACTAGAACAGAACAATATTATACGTGTATTGAAGTAGTGTATAGTATAGATCAATAGTGAACTTACACTAAACAGAACAATATTATACGTGTATTGAAGTAGTGTATAGTATAGATCAATAGTGAACTCACACTAAACAGAACAGTATAACAGTATATTGAAGTAGTGTATAGTATAGATTAATAGTGAACTTACACTAGAACAGAACAATATTATACGTGCATTGAAGTAGTGTATAGTATAGATCAATAGTGAACTCACACTAAACAGAACAGTATAACAGTATATATAAGTAGTGTATGGTATAGATTAATTGTGAACTTACACTAGAAGAGAACAATATTATACGTGCATTGAAGTAGTGTATAGTATAGATCAATAGTGAACTCACACTAGAACAGAACAATATTATACGTGTATTGAAGTAGTGTATAGTATAGATCAATAGTGAACACATATACTAAAGAGAACAATATTATACGTGTACTAAAGTAGTGTATAGTATAGATCAATAGTGAACTTACACTAAACAGAACAATAGTATATGTGTATTGAAGTAGTGTATAGTATAGATCAATAGTAAACTCACATTAAACAGAACAATATTATACGTGTATTGAAGTAGTGTTTAGTATAGATCAATAGTGAACTTACACTAGAACAGAACAATATTATTCGTGCATTGAAGTAGTGTATAGTATAGATCAATAGTAAACTTACAGAACAACAGAACAATATTATACGTGTATTGAAGTAGTGTATAGTATAGATCAATAGTAAACTTACACAACAACAGAACAATATTATACGTGTATTGAAGTAGTGTATAGTATAGATCAATAGTGAACTTACACTAGAACAGAACAATATTATACGTGTATTGAAGTAGTGTTTAGTATAGATCAATAGTGAACTTACACTAGAACAGAACAATATCATACGTGCATTGAAGTAGTGTATAGTGTAGATCAATAGTAAACTTACACAACAACAGAACAATATTATACGTGTATTGAAGTAGTGTATAGTATAGATCAATAGTGAACTTACACTAAACAGAACAGTATAACAGTATATTGAAGTAGTGTATAGTATAGATCAATAGTGAACTTACACTAGAACAGAACAATATTATACGTGCATTGAAGTAGTGTATAGTATAGATCAATAGTGAACTCACACTAGAACAGAACAATATTATACGTGTATTGAAGTAGTGTATAGTATAGATCAATAGTGAACTTACACTAGAACAGAACAATATTATACGTGTATTGAAGTAGTGTATAGTATAGATCAATAGTGAACTCACACTAGAACAGAACAATATTATACGTGTATTGAAGTAGTGTATAGTATAGATCAATAGTGAACTCACACTAAACAGAACAGTATAACAGTATATTGAAGTAGTGTATAGTATAGATCAATAGTGAACTCACACTAGAACAGAACAATATTATACGTGCATTGAAGTAGTGTATAGTATAGATCAATAGTGAACTCACACTAAACAGAACAGTATAACAGTCTATTGAAGTAGTGTATGGTATAGATTAATAGTGAACTTACATTAGAACAGAACAATATTATACGTGCATTGAAGTAGTGTATAGTATAGATCAATAGTGAACTTACACTAAACAGAACAATATTATACGTGTATTGAATTAGTGTTTAGTATAGATCAATAGTGAACTCACACTAGAACAGAACAATATTATACGTGTATTGAAGTAGTGTATAGTATAGATCAATAGTGAACACATATACTAAAGAGAACAATATTATACGTGTACTAAAGTAGTGTATAGTATAGATCAATAGTGAACTTACACTAAACAGAACAATAGTATATGTGTATTGAAGTAGTGTATAGTATAGATCAATAGTAAACTCACATTAAACAGAACAATATTATACGTGTATTGAAGTAGTGTTTAGTATAGATCAATAGTGAACTTACACTAGAACAGAACAATATTATTCGTGCATTGAAGTAGTGTATAGTATAGATCAATAGTAAACTTACACAACAACAGAACAATATTATACGTGTATTGAAGTAGTGTATAGTATAGATCAATAGTAAACTTACACAACAACAGAACAATATTATACGTGTATTGAAGTAGTGTATAGTATAGATCAATAGTGAACTTACACTAGAACAGAACAATATTATACGTGTATTGAAGTAGTGTTTAGTATAGATCAATAGTGAACTTACACTAGAACAGAACAATATCATACGTGCATTGAAGTAGTGTATAGTGTAGATCAATAGTAAACTTACACAACAACAGAACAATATTATACGTGTATTGAAGTAGTGTATAGTATAGATCAATAGTGAACTTACACTAAACAGAACAGTATAACAGTATATTGAAGTAGTGTATAGTATAGATCAATAGTGAACTTACACTAGAACAGAACAATATTATACGTGCATTGAAGTAGTGTATAGTATAGATCAATAGTGAACTCACACTAGAACAGAACAATATTATACGTGTATTGAAGTAGTGTATAGTATAGATCAATAGTGAACTTACACTAGAACAGAACAATATTATACGTGTATTGAAGTAGTGTATAGTATAGATCAATAGTGAACTCACACTAGAACAGAACAATATTATACGTGTATTGAAGTAGTGTATAGTATAGATCAATAGTGAACTCACACTAAACAGAACAGTATAACAGTATATTGAAGTAGTGTATAGTATAGATCAATAGTGAACTCACACTAGAACAGAACAATATTATACGTGTATTGAAGTAGTGTATAGTATAGATCAATAGTGAACTCACACTAAACAGAACAGTATAACAGTATATTGAAGTAGTGTATAGTATAGATTAATAGTGAACTTACACTAGAACAGAACAATATTATACGTGCATTGAAGTAGTGTATAGTATAGATCAATAGTGAACTCACACTAAACAGAACAGTATAACAGTCTATTGAAGTAGTGTATGGTATAGATTAATAGTGAACTTACATTAGAACAGAACAATATTATACGTGCATTGAAGTAGTGTATAGTATAGATCAATAGTGAACTTACACTAAACAGAACAATATTATACGTGTATTGAAGTAGTGTTTAGTATAGATCAATAGTGAACTCACACTAGAACAGAACAATATTATACGTGTATTGAAGTAGTGTATAGTATAGATCGATAGTGAACACATATACTAAAGAGAACAATATTATACGTGTACTAAAGTAGTGTATAGTATAGATCAATAGTGAACTTACACTAAACAGAACAATTGTATATGTGTATTGAAGTAGTGTATAGTATAGATCAATAGTAAACTCACATTAAACAGAACAATATTATACGTGTATTGAAGTAGTGTTTAGTATAGATCAATAGTGAACTTACACTAGAACAGAACAATATTATTCGTGCATTGAAGTAGTGTATAGTATAGATCAATAGTAAACTTACACAACAACAGAACAATATTATACGTGTATTGAAGTAGTGTATAGTATAGATCAATAGTGAACTTACACTAGAACAGAACAATATTATACGTGTATTGAAGTAGTGTATAGTATAGATCAATAGTGAACTTACACTAAACAGAACAATATTATACGTGTATTGAAGTAGTGTATAGTATAGATCAATAGTGAATTTACACTACAACAGAACAATATTAGAAATCACTAATGCGAAAAATTACCACATTTTGTTTTATATCTGAATTAGTTAATTAATTAATAACAATTAATGACCGAAGTGTGTGTTACAGACTAGGTATCTGTGAATCACCTTTATGACAGGAAGATATGGAGTTTTACAGACTAGGTATCTGTGAATCACCACCTTTATGACAGGAAAATATGTAGAAAGCAATCAAATATCATTTCTTAACCTCAAAATTACAAGAACTGACACACAATTCAAAACACAAATCCACCGAAAAATCACCCACACTTGACTATACATTCCTTGGGACTCAGCATATGAAACAAAACAAAAACTCAACATACTAAGAAACCAAATAAACACAGTCATAAAACTATGCTCACCAGATAAAATTAACGATAAATTAGACAAAATAAAACAATACTTCATCAACATCAATAAGTTTCCTCCACAAACCGTAGAAAACATTATACGCACACACCTAGACAGAAAGCAAAATCAACCAACTAAAGTAAATACAGCTCACGAATCAAAAAACCACGAAACCATATACTGCTCCATACCATATATTCCTGACATCAGCAAACAAATAACGAACATTTGGCAAAAATTAGTAATAAAATATGACATTCCAGTTAATACCAAATTTATTCAAAAACCAGGCACAAAACTGAGGTCTATACTATGTAAAAACTACACTGACAAACACCACACCAACATTATTTATAAAATACAATGTGATAACTGCCACGACTTCTATATTGGAGAAACAAGTAGAAAAATGAAAACCAGATTCAAAGAACATAAAAAGTCACCTTCACACGTTTTCGAACACTGCAAATAAAATAAACACAACATAACCATAGAAAACACTCAAATACTAAATAAAGAAACAAACATAAACAAACGCAAAATTAAAGAAGCCTTACTTATACAACAACTTAAACCCAAAATAAACCAATATAAAGGAACGCCTTTATACCTATATTAATATAATAAAATAAATAAAATTATATATTCAAACATCTAACACCGCCCTCTACATTTCGACACATAGTTACACAACCCCTTTCAAACATGTGGTCAGCTTCCGGTCAGTTACCTCTTTCTTTGTGAACCTGGCGATGACCGAGGAAGGTCGAAACGTTGTTCGCTCTTCTATGTAAAATATTTTCTCAACCCAAACGAGCCGTTTTTGGTTGAAACTTGGTTTCTACTACATGTTTACTTATTTTGGTTGGCTATCAAGCATGTGGTCAGTTATTTTCTTTGGTTTCTAATATATGTTTACTTATTTGGGTTGGCTATCAAGCATGTGGTCAGTTATTTTACTTGGTTTCTACTACATGTTTACTTCTTTTGGTTGGCTGTCAAGCATGTTTTGAGTTATTTTTACTTGGTTTCTACTACATGTTTACTTTTTTGGATTGGCTATGAAGCATGTGGTCAGTTATTTTACTTGGTTTCTACTACATGTTTACTTATTTGGGTTTGCTATTAAGCATGTGGTCAGTTATTTTACTTGGTTTCTACTACATGTTTACTTATTTGGGTTTGCTATCAAGCATGTGGTCAGTTATTTTACTTGGTTTGTACTACATGTTTACTTCTTTTGGTTGGCTGTCAAGCATGTTTTGAGTTATTTTACTTGGTTTCTACTACATGTTTACTTTTTGGATTGGCTATGAAGCATGTGGTCAGTTATTTTACTTGGTTTCTACTACATGTTTACTTATTTGGGTTTGCTATTAAGCATGTGGTCAGTTATTTTACTTGGTTTCTACTACATGTTTACTTATTTGGGTTTGCTATCAAGCATGTGGTCAGTTATTTTACTTGGTTTGTACTACATGTTTATTTATTTGGGTTGGCTATTAAGCATGTGGTCAGTTATTTTACTTGGTTTCTACTATATGTTTACTTATTTGGGCTTGTTATCAAGCATGTGGTCAGTTATTTTACTTGGTTTCTACTACATGTTTATTTATTTGGGTTGGCTATCAAGCATGTGGTCAGTTATTTTACTTGGTTTATACTACATGTTTACTAATTTGTTTGGCTATCAAGCATGTGGTCAGTTATTTTACTTGGTTTCTACTATATGTTTACTTATTTGGGTTTGCTATCAAGCATGTGGTTAGTTATTTTACTTGGTTTCTACTACATGTTTACTTATTTGGGTTTGCTATCAAGCATGTGGTCAGTTATTTTACTTGGTGATGTCGAGAAACCCACTTGTTGAGAAATTTATATGCAAAAGCGGCTCGTTTGGGTTGAGAAAATATTTTACATAGAAGAGCGAACAACGTTTCGACCTTTTTCGGTCATCGTCAGGTTCACAAAGAAAGAGATAACTGACCGGAAGCTGACCACATGTTTGAAAGGGGTTGTGTAACTATGTGTCGAAATGTAGAGGGCGGTATTAGATGTTTGAATATATAATTTTATTTATTTTATTATATTAATATAGGTAAAGGCGTTCCTTTATATTGGTTTAATTTGGGTTTAAGTTGTTGTATAAGTAAGGCTTCTTTAATTTTGCGTTTGTTTATAAGTAGAATAATGGAAACCAGATTCAAAGAACATAAAAATCACCTTCACACGTTTTTCGAACACTGCAAGTCAAATAAACACAACATAACCATTGAAAACACTCAAATACTAAATAAAGAAACGAACATAAACATTGATAAAGTATAAAAAGTTTCACACTTTAAAACAAAATATTATCACGTTTGTTTTTCAAACTTATAATTTCGAGTCTCGACGAACATAACAAGTAGTTCAATGTGATTTTATTCTAAAACACAAACAATCAACAAATGAGACGGTGTGCAAACCATTATACGAAATAAATAAAACATAATCGGAATGTAACTGTTGTAGTTACTGATATTATATAAAAAACATGACAACACAGGCACACAATGAGTTAGAATGTTAACAGACAAAACAGCTCACTTGTGATTTAATAGTTATATATTGGTAAATGTTAGTTATTTCCTGTGTTGTTACGTAAGGATGATGTACATGCCATCCCTACCATCTTGTTTAATTGTTACTGAAAGACTGACGCTAGCCATCCTTTGTTCACTTCCTGCCATCTCTACCATCTTGTTTAATTCTTTCTGAAAGACTGACGTTAGCCATCCTGTGTTCACTTCCTGCCATCTCTACCATCTTGTTTAATTGTTACTGAAAGACTGACGTTAGCCATTCTTTGTTCACTTCCTGCCATCTCTACCATCTTGTTTATTTGTTTCTAAAAGACTGATGTTAGCCATCCTTTGTTCACTTCCTGCCATCTCTACCATCTTGTTTAATTGTTACTGAAAGACTGATGTTAGCCATCCTTTGTTCAATTCTTGCCATCTCTACCATCTTGTTTATTTGTTTCTGAAAGACTGATGTTAGCCATCGTTTGTTCACTTCCTGCCATCTCTAACATCTTGTTTAATTGTTTCTAAAAGACTGATGTTAGCCATGCTTTGTTCACTTCCTGCCATCTCTACCATCTTGTTTAATTGTTTCTAAAAGACTGATGTTAGCCATCCTTTGTTCACTTCCTGCCACATCTACCATCTTGTTTAATTGTTACTGAAAGACTGATGTTAGCCATCCTTTGTTCAATTCCTGCCATCCCTACCATCTTCTTTAATTGTTACTGAAAGACTGATGTTAGCCATCCTTTGTTCACTTCCTGCCATCCCTACCATCTTCTTTAATTGTTACTGAAAGACTGATGTTAGCCATTCTTTGTTCACTTCCTGCCATCTCTACCATCTTGTTTATTTGTTTCTGAAAGACTGATGTTAGCCATCTTTTGTTCACTTCCTGCCATCCCTACCATCTTGTTTAATTGTTTCTAAAAGACTGATGTTAGCCATCCTTTGTTCACTTCCTTTTATAAAAAGTTTTCTTTACTTCTTTGCTTATTTTTAATGAAGTGTTTTAATAGACACAGGAAGGTTATATTTATAACACAATGATATTTCAATTATGATATTTATGGTTTATCTATTATTGGCTGGTAATTCCTGTTTCACTCTGTAACCAAGCTTTTCAAAGGAACATCACATGTCTGTACAAAAGCGAACGTCAAGGGGTAATGGTAACATCGTTTTCACCAGAATTATGATTTTTTAAATTACTACTAGTTAGTAATACCTATAAAAACTGATACTCTCTTTGTAACAGACCCGGCATGGGTAAGTGTGTTAAGACGTTTGACTCGTAATCTGAGGGTTTTGGGTTCGAATCTAGGTCGCACCAAACATGCTCTCCTTTCACCATTGGGGCGTTATAATATGACGTTCAATCCCACTACTCGTTGGTAAAAGAGTAGCCCAACAGTTGGCGGTGAGTGGTGATGACGAGCTACCTTCCCTCTAGTCTTACACTGTTAAATTAACAAGAAACTCAAACGTCTTTCTATGATAGTTAAAGACATTCCAGAACTTGTTATTACATAGATATTGTTGTAAAAGGAAACATTGGCAGTGCTACAGCTTACCTTATACAAACATAAACCTGCAAAACATTTGCAGTCAAATTAATATGTTTATTTCAACAGTATTTCTTTTAATACAGAATTTCTAGACCAATACATAAGAATTCTAATCGCAAACACCAAAATCTATAAGTTCACTTGTTTTAACCTTATATTAATTAAGCTTTTACTAAGACCTATATTCGACTAAGAATTGGATTAACACTACAAGTTGTGGGCATTGTTTTGTTTTAGTTTATTTAGGGCTAAACATTATAGTACATAATTCTACAGTCTGACGTTAGACTTTTATAAGCTTTCACTACGTTGGTTTACAAAATGTCTACTGAAGTATATTTACATCTACCATCTTTGTTTACATCCATTGAAATGAAGTGCGCATGCGCAATTAGTTAGTATGGTGCGAGTTCATTCTGAGGACAGACAAAAACCGAGTTTATTATAACAAATCTTGTAAAACCATTCCCTTTATTTATTCTGTCACCAGGTGACTCATTGGTAAGTATTGGGGTTTATAACATTTAATATCTGGTTTCGATACTCGCGATGGACAGAGTACAGCTTGCTCAACAAAAACAAACAAACAAAGAAACTTTTATACCTTAAATAATGATTGACTTCGTATCTAAACATGATGGCTAAGACTAGATTACCTTAGAATTATTATAGAAACGTTACCTTTAGACAAACAAACAAACTTTTGATTCTTTAAATAATCTACGACTTCTTACCTAAACATGACGGCTAAGACTAGATTACCTTAGAATAATTGTAGAAACGTTACCTTTTGACAAACAAACAAACTTTTGATTCTTTAAATAACCTATGACTTCTTATCTAAGCATGATGGCTAAGACTAGATTACCTTAGAATTATTGTAGAAACGTTACCTTTAGACAACATTAAAGCAAGAGGGTTGGAAACGAGCGAGTATCTAAGGTTGAAAGATTTCTAGATCTCTTGTCGTATCTCAACGAACCCATAAACTTGTTGGAGTGTAAAAGGTTTTACTTGTTTACCAAGCACATGCCATTCATTCTGTTCTCATCCCTCACAAAGTGAAAACAACTCAACAGCTCTCTTCTTCCTCGTAAAAAAAAAAAAAAAAGTTGAGAAATCCAAAGAAATCGATTTTTCATCCTATCTCTGCGTGTTTTTATTATGTGTGAATTTTTCTCTTTACTATGACTGACGATTGTATACATTGTACAAAAAAAATATTTATCAATTAATATTGTGTTGGGCCTGGCATGGCCAGGTGGTTAAACCACTCGGCTCGTAACCTGAGCGTCGTGGATTCAAGTCCCTGTCGCACCAAACATCCTAGCTCTTTCAGCCACGGGGGTGTTATAATGTTACGGCCAATCCCACTACTCGTTGGTAAAAGAGTAGCCCAACAGTTGGCGGTGGGTGGTGATAACTAGCTGCCTTCCCTCTAGTCTTACACTGCTAAATTAGGAAAGGTTAGTGTAGATAGCCCTCGTGTAACTTTATGTAACATTCAAAACAAACGATTATAATGTGACGGTCAATCCCACAATTCGTTGGTAAAAGAGTAGTCCAAGAGTTGGGTGGTGATGACTAGCTGCCTTCCCTCTAGTTTTACACTGCTAAATTAAGGACGACGAATGCAGATAGCCACATTGTGTTCTTTTCTATACAACCACAATATTCATGTGAACTTACAATCCATTTCACGGAAATGTATAATTTACAATCATGTTACCAATATAGCATGGCCACTTTACTCACTTATATAGTTCTTTAACATATGTTATAAGTTACGTATCAGTTCGATAACCGATCAACTGACGACAAAGTTGTTGTTCGTAGTTAAGCACAAAGGTACACAATGGGCTGCCTGTGCTCTGTCCACCACAGATATCGAAACCCGCATTCTAGCATTATAAGTCCGCTGACATACCTCCGTGACACTAGGGGCGATAACGAAGTGCACTAATTAATTACAAAAACAACGTGTTTATTTTTTTATCTGTTTTCTTCATGTTGGACTCAGCAGACAGGCTTTTTAGGGAACAGATGAAACCTTTTCAAATACCTCTACGACATTCGGTACCTTATATGGTATCCTATCAAAGATTTGAGTGCAATATGCTACCTTTTTTTTTTTTTATGTAGGCTGGTAAGGTAATAATAACAATCAGAAGAATTACCAATGGTCGTTTCGAGTGGATTTTCCTCATCTTGCAAGTCTAACATGCGTGATTTTTGTGCATGTTTATACGTGTACAGTCCCAGTAGTCGATAATAAAGGTTTTATAGCGTTGTTTGAACCAAATCCTTATTGTTTATGGCGTTGTTTGCTCGAACGTTCTATTATGGTTAACCTTGTGATTGATATTATGAACTCTTTCGCGTGATTATAATATATTGCCATCTAGCGACAAATAATTACACTATATTACTCTTTAATTGAAATCGTTCTAAAGTTTAAGGTGTTAATGTCACAACAGGTGTAAGGTAATTAATTAAAAGAAAAGTAGCGTTTTACGATCCATCAATTAAATAATAAAAACGATCACTAATTAATTAAAAACATCCTCTGTGCATTAGTTTGTTAATACTTAACAAAATTACTTTTCAACAACATTGTTTTAAAAACACAATATGTTATAATGAAAACGTACACATATGTCAGTGTGGAAACAAGCAACAACGTTTATATAAACAATCCACATAAACGTAAGCACATCTTAAGTAATAAACAAGCAAATTGTATATAGACGTGCCACAGAAATGTTGTGTACCTGACGTAAAAAACAGCAACAAAATAAGTTATATATACAAGTTCCAGTTATTTATAAAAACAACGTTTAGAAGAGGAAGTTGACCTGACGTAAGAAGCAAACAAATTGTATATCTATATATGTAAAACTTGTATGTATAAATATGTACACACACACGTACACACAAGGTATAAAAAAAAGTAGGCTTAACGTGACTTTAACTTAATATATAGCTACTATTTTGAAACTTCGCTTTGAGGTCGTTCGGTTATTATCTAGTTTATAAGGAAAGATCTTCAGGAGAGCTTTCTGTTTTATTTAGTCAGAGGGTCGCAGTTTCGAACCCCCCACACCAAATATGCTCGCCCTTTCAACCGTTGGGAAGTTATATTGTATCGGTCAATCCCACTATTCGTTGGTAAAAAGAGTAGCCCAAGAGTTGGATGCCTTCTCTCTAGTTTTACGCTGCAAAATTAGGGACAGCTAGCGCAGATAACCCTCGAGTAGCTTTGTGCGAAATTCAAAAAGAGACAAACAAATAATCTTTCCAAGTATCTATAACTCAAATATTACCCATGTGTTTATTCGAAAATAAGTCCTCGACCTTTTTGTGTGAGAAGATTTGTAACACTAAAAATTTGGTAAATTTTGTAGTAGTTTAGTATTAAAAAAATCAACAACAAATAAACAAAAAAATCGATTATGAACAATAAAATCCTTAAGATATTTTAAAAATGGTTCTATACACATTTCTCTAACAGATGGAAGCACAAATCAACATACTCTTCATAGTTTTTATTGATTACTGAGTAAATCTGAAATGATTAGATTTTATCTCATGATTCAGTAATTGTATAACTTTGATAGCTGAAAACAAGGAAATTGTTGGGAATGGATGAGATGAAAAAGTTACTCCTGGTTTTGTGATAAATAAGTTTTAACCCTGACAACAAATAAGATGTGAAACTTAACACAGTATCAGTATTAATATAGTATCACGGCTAAATGTTTGTGCAAACTGACTTCACACGATTTAAATAAACACAAACACACACATCTGGTTATGACCAAAAGAAGACGTCTTTGGTCACTTGCTTTGAGAATCATGATATGACGCTTAGATATTAGATCAGATTGGAACCTAGTGGTATGTGTTTTCTTATAGCAAAATCACATGAGGCTATCTGCTGAGTCCATCGAGGAGAATCGAACTCCTGATTTTAGCGCTGCAAGTCCGTAGATTTACCGCTGTACTAGCAGGGGATGAACCTAGTGGTTGGGTATGACCAACTGATGTGCTATGCCTAAAACTTTGGTGTAACAGTGTGAATAAAATAAGGTTATTGTGCTGGGTGTGGCCTAGTCATTAAACTCCCACACAGAAAGTACAGCTTGTGTCCCGTTGCTGCAGTTTCGGGTTTTTCCAAATTGGAACTTTGGCTGTGTTATAAGAGTGACAGTCAAATGTCACTATTTGATTTGAGAAGTGTAGCTCAATAGTTGGCGGTTTGTTTTGTTGACCAGTTGCCTTCCCAGCATCTTATCAATACAAAAGAGACGGTTAGCACTAATACGTGTTGTGCAGCTAAGCACGAATATCTGGAAGGAACAAGCACATAAGCGACTGGTGTCAGTCACAAGAAATAAGAATATTCGTACCAGTGTATATGTCACGTGATTTTTATTTCTGTATGTGACGTTTGTGAACCTTTCGTTTAATGTTTTCTGTTTGATGTAAAATACAGATAAATCATAACGATAACCTGAGAAGTCTGTATAGAATCACTTATCGATACTATTCCAACATTGGAATGTAACTTATAGATGTGTGGACAGACAGATTTGTGCTGTGCTTATTGTGTTCTAATCTTTAAATATCTATAACCCATTTTCACTCCCCGCAGTTCTAACCCTCACCTTGAAAGAACTAACGTGCCATTATTTTTAGATTTAGTGGTGCTTTTATATAGGCCATTAAGAAAATCTATAATTTACACATAGTAATTACACATTATGACTTGGGCAAAGACATGATATTGTATTCGAATGTTTAGGTATGTATAAAGACAAGAACCAAGGCAGTATGTGAATGTTAATATCTAAACGTAGTATTATTTTTATTAATACAAGAAACGTTAATTGAAAACTGTTATGTTTTTATATATAAATGATACTCGATCTCAAACTAATTTTTAACCCAGGATTTAGGGTTAGAAGTCTGTCGTTTTGTATCAAAAATACTTGTTTGGAAAAGAACAAAAATGTATAATAATTCACGAGTATGTTTTTTTTATAGCCAACCCACATAGGGCTATCTGCTGCGTCTACCGAGGGGAATCAATCCCCTGTTTATAGCGTTGTAAATCCGTTGACTTACTCCTGTACCAACGGCAAATAACTGATAGAATAAACCTTTAAAATTATAAATATTTATAGCATGATAAATTTTAAACATACAAAGAAGTAAGGTTTAAGAGGTGAATGTATCTGAAAATTGAAATTTGAACAAATGATTGACGAATTACAATAAAGTACAGCTTCTGAATATGTCATCAATACATGGGACATATCCTTCAAAACTCACTTCAGGTCCTCCAAATAACATGTTGATAAATAATGAGAAAAAGAAAAATTATATTGCCAAGGTCGACAATCTAAAGGTTACCATTATTACCAGGTGAACAATGTTACCAGGACGTGGTATGAGTTTGTTGTAAAAGAGGTGGTATAAGTTTCTTGTATAAGGAGGTGGTATAAGTTTCTTGTATAAGGAAGTGGTATAGGTTTCTTGTATAAGGAGGTGGTATAGGTTTCTTGTATATGGAGGTGGTAAAAGTTTCTTGTATGAGGAGGTGGTATAAGTTTCTTGTATAAGGAGGTGGTATAAGTTTCTTGTATCAGGAGGTGGTATAAGTTTCTTGTATAAGGAGGTGGTATAGGTTTCTTGTATAAGGAGGTGGTATAGGTTTCTTGTATATGGAGGTGGTATAAGTTTCTTGTATGAGGAGGTGGTATAAGTTTCTTGTTTGGAGATGGTATACGTTTGTTGTAGAAGAAGGTGGTAAAATTTTCTTGTATCAGGAGGTGGTATAAGGTTCTTGTATAAGGAGGTGGTATAAGTTTCTTGTATCAGGAGGTGGTATAAGTTACTTGTATAAGGAGGTGATATAAGTTTCTTGTATCAGGAGGTGGTATAAGTTACTTGTATGACGATGTGGTATAAGTTTCTTGTATGAGGAGGTGATATAAGTTTCTTGTATCAGGAGGTGGTATAAGTTTCTTGTATGAAAAGGTGGTATAAGTTTCTTGTATAAGGAGGTGGTATAAGTTTCTTGTATAAGGAAGTGGTATAAGTTTCTTGTATCAGGAGGTGGTATAAGTTACTTGTATGACGATGTGGTATAAGTTTCTTGTATCAGGAGGTGGTATAAGTTACTTGTATGACGATGTGGTATAAGTTTCTTGTATAAGGAGGTGATATAAGTTTCTTGTATAAGGAGGTGGTATAAGTTACTTGTATGACGATGTGGTATAAGTTTCTTGTATAAAGAGGTGGTATAAGTTTCTTGTATAAGGAGGTGATATAAGTTTCTTGTATCAGGAGGTGGTATAAGTTACTTGTATGAGGATGTGGTATAAGTTTCTTGTATGAGGAGGTGGTATAAGTTTCTTGTATCAGGAGGTGGTATAAGTTTCTTGTATGAAGAGGTGGTATAAGTTTCTTGTATCAGGAGGTGGTATAAGTTTCTTGTATGAGGAGGTGATATAAGTTTCTTGTATAAGGAGGTGGTATAAGTTTCTTGTATGACGATGTGGTATAAGTTTCTTGTATGAGGAGGTGATATAAGTTTCTTGTATCAGGAGGTGGTATAAGTTTCTTGTATGAGGAGGTGGTATAAGTTTCTTGTAGAAGGAGGTGGTATAAGTTTCTTGTATGAGGAGGTGATATAAGTTTCTTGTATCAGGAGGTGGTATAAGTTTCTTGTATGAGGAGGTGATATAAGTTTCTTGTATCAGGAGGTGGTATAAGTTTCTTGTATGAGGAGGTGGTATAAGTTTCTTGTAGAAGGAGGTGGTATAAGTTTCTTGTATGAGGAGGTGGTATAAGTTTCTTGTAGAAGAAGGTGGTAAAATTTTCTTGTATCAGGAGATGATATAAGTTTCTTGTATGAGGAGGTGGTATAAGTTTCTTGTATGAGGATGTGGTATAAGTTTCTTGTATAAGGAGGTGGTATAAGTTTCTTGTATAAGGAGGTGGTATAAGTTTCTTGTATGAGGAGGTGGTATAAGTTTCTTGTAGAAGGAGGTGGTATAAGTTTCTTGTATGAGGAGGTGATATAAGTTTCTTGTATCAGGAGGTGGTATAAGTTTCTTGTATGAGGAGGTGGTATAAGTTTCTTGTATCAGGAGGTGGTATAAGTTTCTTGTATGAGGAGGTGGTATAAGTTTCTTGTATGAGGAGGTGGTATAAGTTTCTTGTAGAAGAAGGTGGTATAATTTTCTTGTATCAGGAGGTGATATAAGTTTCTTGTATCAGGAGGTGGTATAAGTTTCTTGTATGAGGAGGTGGTATAAGTTTCTTGTATAAGGAGGTGGTATAAGTTTCTTGTATGACGATGTGGTATAAGTTTCTTGTATGAGGAGGTGGTATAAGTTTCTTGTATCAGGAGGTGGTATAAGTTTCTTGTATGAGGAGGTGATATAAGTTTCTTGTATGAGGAGGTGGTATAAGTTTCCTGTAGAAGGATGTGGTATAAGTTTCTTGTATAGAGGAGGTGGTATAAGTTTCTTGTATGAGGAGGTGGTATAAGTTTCCTGTAGAAGGATGTGGTATAAGTTTCTTGTATGAGGAGGTGGTATAAGTTTCTTGTAGAAGGAGGTGGTATAAGTTTCTTGTATGAGGAGGTGGTATAAGTTTCTTGTATGACGAGGTGGTATAAGTTTCCTGTAGAAGGATGTGGTATAAGTTTCTTGTATGAGGAGGTGGTATAAGTTTCTTGTAGAAGGAGGTGGTACAAGTTTCTTGTATCAGGAGGTGGTATAAGTTTGTTGTAGAAGGAGGTGGTATAAGTTTCTTGTACGATGGGGTGGTATAAGTTTCTTGTAAAAGTAGGTGGTATAAGTTTCTTGTATGAGGAGGTGTTATAAGTTTCTTATACAAGGAGGTGGTACAAGTTTCTTTTAAAATAGGAGGTATAAGTTTCTTGTATAATGAGGTGGTATAAGTTTCTTGTATGAGGAGGGGGTATAAGTTTCTTGTATAAGGAGGTGGTATAAGTTTCTTGTATAAGGAAATGGAATCAGTTTCTTGTAGAAGGAGGTGGTACAAGTTTCTTGTATGAGGAGGTGATATGAGTTTCTTGTATCATGAGTTGGTATAAGTTTGTTGTAGAAAGAGGTGGTATAAGTTTCTTGTACGATGAGGTGGTATACTTTTCTTGTATAAGGAGGTGGTATAAGTTTCTTGTATGAGGAGGTGGTATAAGATTCTTGTACAAGGAGGTGGTACAAGTTTCTTTTAAAATAGGTGGTATAAGTTTCTTGTAAAAAGAGGTGATATAAGTTTCTTGTATATCGAGGTGGTATAAGTTTTTTGTATAAGGAGGTGGTATAAGTTTTTTGAATCAGGAGGTGGTATAAGTTTTTTCTATCAGGAGGTGGTATAAGTTTTTCTATAAGGAGGTAGTATAAGTTTCTTGTATAAGGATGTGGTATAAGTTTCTTGTATGAAGAGGTGGTATAAGTTTCTTGTACAAGGAGGTGGTACAAGTTTCTTGTATAAGGAGGTGGTATAAGTTTCTTGTATAAGGAGGTGGTATAAGTTTCTTGTATAAAAAGGTGGTATAAGTTTCTTGTATAAGGAGGTGGTATAAGTTTCTTGTATAAGGAAATGGTATAAGTTTCTTGTATATGGAGGTGGTATAAGTTTCTTGTATGAAAAAGTGGTATAAATTTCT